>NC_057733.1:25552183-25563237 GCF_004010195.1 Chiloscyllium plagiosum | reverse complement strand
CCCCTCCCCCAACACCCCTCCTCCCTACCTTTTATCTTAGCGTGCTTGGCACACCTTCCTCATTCCTGAAGAAGGGCTTATGCCCGAAACATCGATTCTCCTGCTCCTTGGATGCTGCCTGACCTGCTGCACTTTTCCAGCAAACATATTTTTCAGCTTGGATCTCCAGCCCTCACTTTTTCCACAGGATGTATAGCAAAAGGTTACGTAGTGTCATGGGGCTGAAATATATTAAACAAACTTAGATTAATTTTTTCATCTTTTAAAATGGTTTTGCTAGTTTTGGCTCATTAATATGTAAATCCAACAACTCCTTAAGTCATATTCTCAAGATAACTTCAGGTTTTCTAACAAAATCTCAGACAATGCATTAAAGGTGTGAGGTTAAAGTCTGTCTCTGTTCCAATCTGGAGTCAGATTGGTTTTATTTCTAAAGTGGGATTTACAGAATCTTCTATGGATTGACTATAGGTTATGCATTTTTTGAGCAAAAATAATTCTGCAAATACAGATTCACCCCATACACTTGTGTGCAGGAGAGACAGAGTGAGTGTGTGTATGTGGGTGTGAGTGCACGTGAGAGTGTGTATCGATGTGTGCATATATGCTTGGTAAAATGAGAGTGTGTAATGGGGTATAAGTGTGTGAGAGGGTGCGTGCGTGGGTGAGAGTATGGGGAATGTATTCTTTTTCAGCACACCTGTTGAGATGCGCAAAATAAGTGCAGAGAGAAATGTTGGATTCATAAATGAATTTTATTCAAACATTCTGCAGTCCAGACTCTTAGATTTCAACAAAAACTTGATGCTCATACCTGTTTTCAGCTAGAGATGAATTGCATGATAAAGAGAGCAATTTATTGTACAGGGACCTCAGCAGCAAACAGTGTACAACAGATTCTGTGACTAATCAAATGCTGATTAACCATTCAGATTAAAATGAATAGTCAGCTGATTAAAGCAAGTCAAGTCTTTTGAAATATGATTGCAAACAAGAAATGTATATCTAAATACATTTGAAATGTATCATTGCTATGCTAGCTTATCAGGACTTCAAATTAAGTGAAGGACCTACATTGCAGGACATTAGGTAGCAGCGTAATGCTTTTAAACAGTGCAACTTATTCCTGCCACACCTAGCAGCCATTGCGCAGACTTTCAGAAATTAGTTCTGCAAAACCCTTTCCACTTTGACACCATTATCATGTAGGTTTGAAGATTTGAAAGACATGTACATCTGAAATAGCAGCACAACGGCATTCAAAAACAAAAATCATTTGTGTTTTCTTGAAGCAGCTCATTCCATAAAGATATTATGCTTTCACTTAATCAACTATTGAATTCACCCTTAAAAAGTAGGATAAACATCTGCTGGCCGTTCTGCCTTTGAGGTCTAGGCCAAAACAAAACCAATTCAGATCTGTTTAAAGAAGGTTGATATTTTGTTCATATGATTCTTACTAGGTTGGTGCTTTTTGCCTTACCAAGTACAGTCCCACATTCCTGTCTCTTGCGTCAAGTTCTGGCAAATGTTGTGGTACTGTAGTTTCAGATGTGAATAAATCAGCCTTTAGCCCATGGCTGTGCACATACTATATCAACTTTCTGGCACATGGCCACCAGCACAATATGGCAGGCTCAATCAATGCAGCAGGATCATAATATGCATAAAATTCTTTGGGTTCTGTCCATTCCAACAAATAAATTTAAGTTAACTTAACTCAAGTCTGTGCTGCCCCTGCACTTAGCTGGTTGTCTTGGTAAAAGAAAGGCTAGAAGTGTGGAATGAGTGGCTGAGAAATTGTAAATTGTATAACATGTAACTCCATTACACACATTCGAGATTGGGATGCTGGAAAAGCACAGTAGTCAGGCAGCATCCGAGAAGCAAGAGAATAGATGTTTCAGGAATGAGGCTTGTGGGCCGGATAGATGGGAAAAACGATGGACAAGACAAGAGGGCAGTGCCAAACTGGAGGCTTGGGACTGGGATAAGGTGGGGAGGGAGGGGGTGGAAAAAAAGAGGAAAATGAGAAAACTGGTGAAATATACATTAATCCCATGCGGTTGCAGGGTCCCGGCGTGGAAGATGAGGCATTCTTCCTCCAGGTGTCAGGTGGTTAGGGTTTGGCGATGGAGGAAGCCCAGGACCTGCATGCCCTTGGGAGGAGTGGGAGGGGGAGTTAAAGTGTTCAGCCACGGGGCGGTGAGGTTGGTGGATGCGGGTGTCGCAGAGATGTTCTCAGAAATGATCCGCAAGTTGGCGTCCTGTCTCCCCGATGTAGAGGAGACCACATCGGGTGCAACAGATACAGTAGATGACATTTGTGGAGTTATAGGTATATTTCTGTGGGGTGTGGAAGGATCCTTTGGGATCTTGGATGGAGATGTGGGTGCAGGTTTTGCATTTCCTGTGGTGGCAGGAAAAGGTGCCAGGAGTGGGGCGCAGGCTGGTGGGGTTATGAATCTGACGAATGGAGTCACGGAAGGAATGGTCTCTCTGGAATGTTGATAGGGGTGGGAAGGGAAATATATCGAGTGGTGGGGTCTGTTTGTGGGTGGCGGAAGATGATGCGATGTATGTGGGGTGGAAGGTGAGGACCAGGGGGTTCTGTCCTTGTTGTGATGGGAGGGGTGGGGTTCAAGGGTGGAGGTGCAAGTTGTGGAAGAGATGTGCTAGAGGGGAAATTGCAGTCTTTGAAGGAGAAGGCTATCTGGGATTTTCTATGGTAGAATTGGTCATCCTGGGAACAGAAGCCCCCCAGCCCACAAGCCTCATTCCTGATGAAGGGCTTCTGCCTGAAAAGTCGATTCTCCTCCTCCACGGATACTGTCCGACTTGCTGTCCATTTCCAGCACCCCAATCTCGATTCTGATCTTCAGCATCTGCAGTCTGCATTTTCTCCTCTATTACACACAGTTTGAAATGCAACTTTGATGTTCCTTTCCCCTTCACTGAGAGATTACTACCCCTGATTGTTTTAAAACAGTGGTCAATGAAGTCAGGCACTTTATGGGAACATAGGAATTAAGATCAGGAGTAGGTCCTTTGAGGCTGCTCTGCCTTCAATAAGCTCTTGAATGTCAAACTGTTTTGTTCTTTTGTGCTTGCACATGTTGAGTTCATATATTAATTAATTGCCGAATTGAACATTCTTTGTTAAATGAACTAGCGAATAAAAATTCCCATCAAGAGAAAAAAAGCAAGCGAAGGATATCCAAGCACTAGCATCCATTGCCACTTCTGACATGTGCAATAGTTAGATTAAACAGAATTAAATTAACAATGATTTAGTGTGTCCACAATTATGGGGTTGTTCTCCAACAATGTCATTCAGCATTCTTACAAGTTTGTTCACAGTGATTCAAGTTGCAATATTCCAACCAGATGAATGCTTGCACTTTGGCAGAATGCATTCAGATTTCAGAGCATTATTTGGACCCAAAATCTATTTCTGATGTCCAAGTCTTCAGAGTCCAGGTCTTTAACATTGCACTGCAAATGTCTGATCCTTGGACAACTTTAGAAGCTACAATCTCAATGAATTATATGAATAGCTTCAGGGATAAGAAAGTTAGAACCTAGAATAATACAGCGCAGAACAGGCCCTTCAGCCCTCAATGTTGCGCCGACCTGTGAACTATTTTCAGCTCGTCCCCCTACACTATCCCATCATCATCCATGTGCTTATCCAAGGATTGTTTAAATTTCCCTGATGTGGCTGAGTTAACCACTGACACAGAGTGGTAAGGGCGTGGAATGCCCTGAGTAAAGAACCTGCCTCTGACATCTGTCTTAAAATCGATCAGCCCTCAATTTGTAGTTATGCCCCCTCGTACAAACTGACATCACCATCCTAAGAAAAAGACTTTCACTGTCTACCCTCTCTAATCTTCTGATCATCTTGTATGTCTCTATCAAATCCCCTCTTAGCCTTCTTCTTTCCAATGCGAACAGAACCAAGTCTCACAGCCGTTCCTCATAAGACCTTCCCTCCAGACCAGGCAACATCCTAGTCAATCTCCTCTGCATCGTTTCCAATACTTCCACATCCTTCTCGAAATATAGCGACCAGAACTGTACGCAACATTCCAAGTGCGGCCGCATTAGCGTTTTGTATAGTTATAGCATGATATTGAGGCTCCGGAACTCAATCCCTCTACCAATGAAACCTAACACACCATATGCCGCCTTAACAGCACTATCAACCTGGGTGGCAACTTTCTGAGATCTATGTACATGGACTCCAAGATCCCTCTGCACATCCACATTACCAAGAATCTTTCCATTGACCCAGTACTCTGCCTTCCTATTATTCTTCCCAAAGTTCATCACCTCGCATTTAGCTGCACTGAACTCCATTTGCCACCTCTCAGCTCAATTCTGCAGTTTATCCAAGTCCCCCTGCAAGCTGTAACATTTTTCCAAACTGTCCATTACTCCACCGAATTTAGCGTCATCAGCAAATTTACTAACACATCCACCTATGCCTGCGTCTAAGTCATTTATCAAAATGACAAACAGCAGTGGTCCAAAAACAGATCCTTGTAGCATACCACTAGTAACCGGACTCCAGGCTGAATATTTTCCATCAACCACCACTCACTGCCTGCTTTCAGAAAGCCAGTTTCTAATCCAAACTGCTAAATTCCCCTCAATCCCACGCTTCTGCATTTTGTCCAACAGTGGAACCGCATCAAAGGCTTTACTGAAGTCTATATATACCACGTCAACTGCCCTACCCTCATCTACATGCTTGGTCACTTTCTCAAAAAACTCAATGAGGTTTGAGAGACACGACCTGCCCTTGACGAAACCATACTGACTATCTGAAATCAAATTGTTGCTTGCTAGATGATTATAGATCCTTTCCAAAACCTTTCCTACAACAGAAGGAAGGCTCACTGGTCTATAATTACCTGGGTCATTTGTACTGCCCTTTTTGAACAAGGGCACAACATTTGCAATCCTCCAGTTTTCTGGTACTAAACCTGTATACTGAGTTCAGTTATGAGGACAGATTGAAGAATTTAAGACTGCAGAGAACAATGCTACAAGATGATCTAATAGTGGCTTTCAAAGTCACAAGGAAGCTGGCTTGAGTAGATAGAGAAAAACTTTAACTAGGAACAATAGGGCATAGATTGAAACTAATATTCAAAAGAAGCAAGAGCGAAGTGAGGAAAAGCCTTTTCACTCAGCAAGCACTTAGAGTATGGGATGTAATACCTGGAAGTGTGGTGGAGGCAGAGGCATTCAGGAGAGCATTGGACAATTACTTGGATTAAAATAACACAAAGGGTAGGGGGAAAAGGCAGGAGATTAGCACTAAGTAATGATACTCATTTGACAAGCTGCAGCAGCACAATAGGCTGCACGATGATTCATATCCCTCATTAATGTTGTGGCAAAAAGGTAAACAGACACTTGCAAGATCAGGAGGTTAAAACCTAAATAATAAAAGTATTTAAAGGAACAAAAAAGCACTTGAAAATGACAACAGTTGATGCGAGAAAAGATCATCAGCTGTAAGTTCTCCTTCAAGCTATACACCATTCTCACTTGGAACAATATTACCATTCCTTCACTATTACTGGGTGAACATCCTGGAACGATCTCCTAAAGCACTGTTGGTTTACCTACACCACAGGGACTGCAATGGCTCACCACCACTTTCTCAAGGGAAATTGAGAATAGACCTCAAGTGCCGGCCTAGTCAACAATGCCAACATCCAATAAAAACTGTTGTTTGTACAGCACAGTTGGTCACGTTATGAGCTACTGCATGGCTTAAAAACTAAAGTGAAAGTGATCTCTTGTTTGCATCATTACGTCAAAGTGTGCTCAAAACATTATTGGAATTAGCTAAAATGATATACTTCAGGCTATAGAAAGAAAATTCAAAAAGTGATGTTACAGATGATGTCAATCCAAGTCATTCAAATGTAATCAATTTCCAATCAATTAATTCTATAGAAGCAGGACGATACTGAAACAAAAGTAAAAATCTAAATTCCAATTTTTTACAAAGCCAAACAACAATGTGTCTATACAGTCTTTAGAAGGGACTAGAAAGTCTAAAACAAAATGTGTAAAACCATATCCCTTGGGGAATAGAATATGATAGGATGCTCATGCCAAAGGTTATCAAAACAGGTTTCCCCCCACCAAAAAAAAGTCCTAAAAGGAATTACTAAAAAACCATCCCAGGGGTCGACTCAGGTATACATCAGGCAAAGAAATGAGAGCAGATCACATGCATATCCTTAAAAACTGGAAATGGAGTTTCATATGTTACAATTACAAACAATGTATTATTGTTTATAATAAATGCCGATAAAAAGGTGCACAATGCAACTTTGGCACGATTTGAAATCGGAGTTTTTACGAAGAAGTCAAAAACTGATTTTTCACTCGATTGAATCAAGTTTGATGGTATAACAGACATGTAGAAAACTTTCAGTTGTGGGCCCAGAGGAGCTGCATTGCTCTAGGGATCCACAGGAAAACGGAGGTCTTTATGTCCCTGGACTCATTTCCTTCCTGTCTCACTTCCTCACAGAAAACCAGTTTAAATCATACTCCCTGGCAATTTGAGATGGCTGACTTGATTGTCTGTTGGCAGACACTCATGCCATTCCAAGGAAGAAGCAGAGAAGCTGTAAGTAATGTGGGGTTTGGTTTTAACCCAGACATGAAATTCTGAGCAAATAAGTCAGTTTTGCACTGATTTCGCTTCCCCCCACACATTGCCCAAAACTTACTCTGGGGAAAATAACCTTCTGTTTTTGAAATCAGACCAACTAAGTTGTTCAAAATGTTTTGTGCTCCTCAGAATCTTGGGAAGAATTCAGACTGGTGCCTAAATCGGTGTAGTTAGTGTGCAGAAAGGAAAAAAGAAAGGTCTACCAATTATTCCTAGTATCCGTAAAACAAGTGACAGCTAACTGAATCCTTAGAAATGTAAAAAAGTTAATATTACTGTGCATTTGGTGCTTTTAGCTAGTATATATCAATACAAGATTCTTTAAAATTGCCACAAATCTGTAATATTTCCTGCTCTTCAACATAAAAATAGTTCAAATGGTTGCAATATTGGTCTTAGTTCGACAATGCTTGAAAGTTTTTTTTCCTGTTTTCCTCTCGTTGCTTTCAGTAAGTACATAATAGAATTAGATTGTCTGTTTTCTGTAGTGACAGTACACACATTGACCTCATTGAAGCAGCAATTGTTTTTAAACAATATTACCAATTCACTTCCAAAAAAGAAAGGAAACTAGATTAAATACTGTGAGAAAATTCTACAGGAATGAATGAAGTTCACAAAGCCACAACATCAAATCACATGATAAAGGCTTCATAATATAACTGGCATAGAATCCAGAGAAAGTGAGGTCTGCAGATGCTGGAGATCAGAGCTGAAAATGTGTTGCTGGAAAAGCGCAGCAGGTCAGGCAGCATCTAAGGAACAGGAGAATCGATGTTTCAGGCATGAGCCCTTCTTCAGGTCCTCATTCCTGAAGAAGGGCTCATGCCCGAAATGTCAATTCTCCTGCTCCTTGGATGCTGCCTGACCTACTGCGCTTTTCCAGCAACACATTTTCAGATAGAATCCAGAGACTACACTTTGCATCTTCATTAGCTGGAAAACACTTAGAGAAGTCCAATGACTATACAAATGCAAGTCTGTTTTTTTTTGAGTTAATCACATACCAAACTAATGGCAGTGTGTGGAAGTGGCAAGGTTGAGTGTTGAAACTACTGGCCTTCATACTTTAGGTTTTGGAATCAAATTTATAGTAACTTGTAAATTTAATTGTAAATTTGCAAATGTTAGGCGGGGTAGGGAAATAATACCAGAGGAAGAATTCAGTATTTTCCAAGGAAACATCAATGAATTTGCAGAATAGCCAAATGGTTAGCAATGAACTTCATTACAAGTAAATGTGAGGTATTCCATTTTTGACGAGAAATGTATATTATTTATCACGTATTATTTTGGAAATTAGAGATTTTAATAGGAAGGGGTAAAAGGGATTTGTGACCTCAGTAGGAATTTAAGATGCTTTTTTCTTGAAATAACTTATGTAATTGTAACACCATTTAAAAACAATAAGCCCAGCATAACAAGTAATTTCTAGAACTGAGCCTTGAAGTATTTGGAATTCTCTTCTCCAGAAAGTGGTGAAATCGACTCATTGCTTATTTTAAAAGGAAGAGGTCGCTAGATTCTTCATGAACAAGGTCAGTGGAACAGACAGGTATTGTGGAGTTGAGGCCATAGTTAGATGAGCCATCAGCTTGTTGATGGCAGAGCAGGCTCAAGGGGTAGAACAGCCTGTTCCTTATTGATATTCATACTTGTGCACAAAGTGTACAGAAAACCTGGATTAAACCACAGTAGATTCCTGTGTACAGCTCAGGTTGTGATACCACAATAAAGGACGTAGAGGTACTTTCTAGAAACAGCAAGAAAAATTGCAAGGTATCAAATAAATATCACTACTATAAGACTATGTTCATCATGGTGAACCGATGAATTTCATTCAAAATGGCTGAAGGGCAATTTAATTAGCACACACAAATACATAGGACCATGAACATACACAATCATGTTCCGATGGAAAAGACAGAGTGAGTGTTTTTCGTGTAAAAGCAGAACTAGAGGTTCTCAATAGGATTTTAAAATCAAGGATTCATCTGAAGAGATTTCTTTGCCTCAAGCGTATGGACAATATTGAACTCAATTCAATAAAGCGTAGTTACATTTAAAATACCTGTAATTGAGATGAACAATAGAGATGCAAATCAGTGAACCTTAGGAGGGAGAATGAAATAGATGAAGCATGTGAGTAGACCATAGGAATGGATTTGAGTGCATAAATGCAGGAATGGACTGGTTGGCCAAAAAGGTCTTTTTCTATGCTGTATATATTTTATGTAATCTTATATAAACCTGACAAGTTGCTGATTTTCCATACACTAATATTAATTATCTGGTTACTTACTTGGACTTGTGATGTCAGAGGCCCTTCTCAATTTTCCACTTGCTGTTCTTGTAATTCCTAGAGCAACAATAAAAGAACAATTTTCACAATAGGTTCATATACTCATCCTCGATTTCTTTCCTATTTATTTACTGAGAGGAAAGGGAGTGGGTTACAGATCCTTAGAGCTTGAACAATCTGTTCATTTCAATTGTATATACTGTGGTGTCAAAGTGACAACTTAAAATTAAACTTCAAAGTAGATCCCAATAAGAATCATTATAAATTCTGGTAAATATGTTTGCTGTCTAACTTTATAGCTGAAGATGGCACTGGAAGGGCAGTAGTAAGTGTCTTTATTACCTTATCAAACTTTAGAAATATTAAGGTGAATCACCTGCTTCAGAAAGGCTCAGATGGATGATTCATAATGATTATCGATTTGATTACATAATATCTGCCAAGAAAATGAAAAGTGGAAATACTGAAGAAGAAAGGAAAAACAAAAAATGACAGCTTGTGAAACATAACTGGCCAAAAAGGTTACAATATGGACACACAAATCAGGAGCAAGAATAGGCTATTCAGCCCATTGAGCCTGCTCTGCCACTCAATGTGATCGCGGTTGATCATCCAACTCAGTACCCTGCTTCTACTTATCCCAAATTTAAATTTGGCCCCTTTAGCCCCAAGAACTCAATGATTCTAGCCTTGGGTACCTGTTTAAGTTGAGATTGCAATTTCTTCTCAGTCCAAGGATGTGTAGGTTAGGTGGATTGGCCACACTAAATTGCCCCATGGTGTCCAAGGATGTGTAGTTTAGGTGGATTAAGGGAATAAGGTCAGGGGCTAGGTCTTGGTGGTATACGGAGAGGGTCATGCAGACTCAATTGCTGAATGGCCTCTTTCCACACTGTAGCGATTCTGAGATTGTAACTCATTCTTGAAAATGTTCAATGTTTTGGCCTTAACTACTTTTCTATGACAGAATTCCACAGGCTCATTACTCGCTGGGTGAAGGTTCTCCTCAGATTCAGTCCTAAATGGCCTATGTCATATTCTGAGGCTGTGACTGGTGCTGGATTCCCAGTCATTGGGAACATCTTTCCTGCATTTACCCCATCTGATCCTGTCAGAAATGTATATACGTTTCTGGGAGATCCCTCCTCATTCTTTGAAACTCCACTGCATGTGGTCCTATCCAACCAATCTGCTCTCTCTTCATTTGCCAGTTCTGCCATCTCAAGAATCTGTCAAACAATAATATTATTTCTACTGTCAAGTGATAAATTGAAAAACTGTGAATTACCTTTTCAATGCAGTGTGCACAAACAGATCTATTCAGCATTTATAATCATAGCCACGGTAAGTTGATTATGAAGACACACAGTCTTGAAAACCAGTGTGTGTCAACTGCTGCGTGTGGGAACATAGAATTTAACTGGAGTATACAACAGTCAGATTTGTGGTTAGAAATAGGATTCCTGAACGGAATGTCACCCCTTTATTTTTACCACGATTAGAAGAGATGCAACACAGAGTTGTAAACTTCACAGAAAAGAAAGCCCTGCCTCAAGTATTAGTTTATACAGGAGCAAAGAGCAAATCTGAAGACCTTGCAGTAGGAGTTAAGTTTTGAACTGGAGTCCAAGATTTTAAAGTAGTCTCAGGTTTACTTCTGATGCTGTTCTATAACATGAGAAGCTAGATAAATTGTCCAATATATGCAGTATAAGGTTCAAGATTCTTAGTACATGAAAGACATGTTCTGAGAAAGCTGCAAGTATTTAGGATGGAAGGGTTTCAATCTTGACAGATTGCTGACATGGTCTTATCCTCCAGATAGGATACCTTTATTCAATGCAACATTGCTTTTGTTATCCCTTGGCCATAGGGCGGCACGATGGCTCAGAGGTTAGTGCTGCTGCCTCACAGCGCCAGTGACCCAGGGTCAATTCCAGCCTCTGGTAACCGTCTGTGTGGAGTTTGCACATTCTCCCAGTGTCTGCGTGGGTTTTCCCCAGGTACTCCTGTTAACACACTGGTTAGGTGAATTGGCCATGCTAA
>NC_057733.1:25545342-25551683 GCF_004010195.1 Chiloscyllium plagiosum | reverse complement strand
AGCAGGATGGAAATTCCTGTGGTAGCATTGGCCCAAGATCTTGTACTGAAACCATGAAGATGAAAATAAATCAAAGGACAGGCATAGCAATTGTGAGAAGGGAAATGGCAGAGTATATGTGTATTTTACAACTCTAAATTATCTATATATTTCTATGTTGCAAACACATTTTTAAAAAAATCGTAAACTGTATGCTGTGACTTCCAAGTTTGGCTATTGTTATTGATGAACCCCAATCATAAGGTTCAGGAAATGTTTGTAACTGGAAAGCAAATGCCGATTCATATAACCTCAGCCAGTGGTTGCATCCTTAAGCTGCACAGAGTCTTTTGTACCTGTTCAGGTCAATGCAACACAAAATTTATTACAGACTCATCAGTGCCAAATAGATGTACAGAGTTAAAATTTAGCATGAATTTATTGATAGTTTGTAACTCCGGAGACCATCATTAACTTCCATAAAATGAAACCTTCCCATGGACCTTTTCTTACCAATTTCATCAGCTATCCAGCTTAAAGTAGGTTTAGTCAGGAGTTGACAAACCAGCTTTTCAATCTGAAAATGTTTGGCTTCTATGCCTCAGGATGGATACTGCACCATATGACTTTCAAAAGAGGGAATGCCGGTCAGCCAAATGTTTAAACACATAATATACAAGGTTGTGCTTGACTTGAAGGGCATGACCTCTCCCATGAGCTTCCATTTCAGACAAGCTAACTAATGCCTGCAACAAAAAACTGCTAAAACATTCTACAGTACTGCAAGTTAAACAGACACTCAACTCCAAATATGTCATCAGAGAATTTTCGAGTTCAATACCAAGTTAATGCTAACATTATGTCACAAACTTGTATTTGTGGAAGCCCATCAGGGTTATGGAGTGTTGCTTTATTGGCACATGTCAATGCAACAGTACTGCTTCTCCAACAAAACAAAGGGCAAACAGTCAAAAATTTGATACAATGCTTTCTGTAATATAACTCAAGGTCATAATATGTTTGAGTGAATCAGAATTTTTTTTGTAATAGCATACTTTAATTTTAATAACGTTTACCATTTGACATCTGATCTTCTCCCATTATATGTTTCGTATTTTATAGTAAAGGCGAGGCAATGTACAAAGATGTAAAGTCTCGTATGATTTTAATCTATGCCCTTGAATTTACTGCATGAATGAACATATCGAGGTGTAACAATTAACTTGCAGTCATGATGTATTACTCACTGGAGAACATGAGGCATGCCGACTGAATCATCCTGTAGTTCCCTAAAGGATGTTTACTGCACAGAACCATTTAAGTTAAAATCTATTTCTTGGTGAAATAGTTAAATAGTTTAGTTCAACATAAATGTAACTATCAATTCCAAAGTCCATGTCAATCTTAGGAAAACCCTATACACTAAATCAATTGACACATCTGTTTTAGTGTATGTGTTAATGCAGATTTGTTCCTTCGGAGACTTGCCAGTTTCAATGTAAATTGCTCATTGATCCATAATGTTAAAGTCTCCTGAAAAAGTAAAAAATAACAGGTATAAGAACAAAACGTTTAGCAACCATAATTACTAAATATCAATGCTTTGCTTTTCCTTCACATTAAATAGATTGAAGCCTCGAATTTTCATGGAGTTTCTCCTTTTCTTTTATCTTCCGTGAAAACCTCCTGAGAAATTGGGTAATTATCTAATGGAAACTCCAGAGATACAGCATAAATAAAATTTGTAATAATGGGAGATCCGGTGAATACTCAGATTAATTTTCTTAGTAAGAATGTGCTTGCATTTTGCCTCTTGGCAGTTGTTTAGGTCAATGGTTCATGATTAAAATTATGCGGCTCGTCACTTTTCAATATGAAATGTTATTACATAAATAAACAAATTTTGGTTATCAAACAGTTCATGGATCTCAATTCTGATGGAGGATATCATAAGATGATAAGGATTGACATTTATCAAAGATTTCAATGTCATTTATGGGCCCTTGCTGCCTTTCACCACTGCATCCCTCTTCTCCGATGCCGCTATTCATAAAATCAGATCAGAATTTCCACCCCAACCTGAGTGAACGTCCTGCTTCCAAGAGTTGCTAATACCAGCAGAATAGTCAGCTGTGGGTGATGCTGGAAGTGCAGCCAGTCTCTGATAAGAAGGAGCAGTTTGGAGGCTGCACAGCAGGGTTGTTGGGTGGTTTCACTGGGTTCGATCAGGCAAACTCCAATATGAGATGTATAAGCATTCACAAATAGGGACAGGGGGACACCGGTGGGTGCAATGTTCACCACTTATAAACCGCTCCATTGGGCACAGGGCACTGAAACAGGAAGGAACTCATACCCTCCCAAGCCCACTTGGTTTACCTGCCAAACACAGGGATGCATAAGTACCACTTTGCCATGGGTAAAATACTATTGACTATATTAATTGATTAGTTTAGGCCCTCAACTGATCTAAGGTTAGACAGGCTGACTAATAGCTACACTCTCTCTGCAGATAACAGCTGTAGCTTCACTGCCATGCCACCTGACTTTATACATCTTGCCCATTTTCCTTCCCTCCCCACAGCCGCCAGCTCATTTCCTGAGGTAGGGAATGGTACATAAAATGTCAGCCTTCATGAGTTCCCAGCTCCTATCCTTATTATTGAAAGTAAATCAGTGGAGCAGCATCTTCTAACTGTTTCTGAAAGTGTTGAAGGTTCAACTCTAATTTTTTACATAAAAGATAATTCTGCAATTGAGCAATCTTCATACTGGTTAAAAAGCTCAAGGACCAGGAGTGCAGTTCCATCGTGCCTGGTCCGAGCTGCCAAATGTAGCAGCAGAGGGAAAGTACACAAGTTTGTGGTTTAAAAACTAAAGGAACTGTGGATGCCGGAAATCCAAAACCAAAACAGAAATTGCTGGAGTGACTCGGCATGTCTGGCATCATTTGTGGAGAGAAATCAGAGTTGATGTTTCAGAAACAGTGATTCTTCCTCAGAACTGATGGTAGCTAGGAATGTTTTTTATAAATGCAAAAGATAGAGATGGGGAGGGGTAAATGTGTAAACAATAGGTGGAGGTAGAGCCCAAAGAGGGAAAGGGACAGTTGGACAGCCGAAGGAGTGGCTAACTATCAGCCTAGGAGAATGAATAGCTACTAATGGGAACTATAAATCACAACAATGGAATGTGTGTAACAGCAGGGCCATGCGATAACAAGGCCTGGTGTCTTGGGGATTTGGGTAAGGACTTGGGAGAAGGTGTCTCAAGCCCTAAAGTTGCTGAACTCTATATAGTTTGGAAGGTTGTAGAGTTCCCATGCGGAAAATGAGGTGCTGTTCTTCCAGCTTGCACTGAGCTTTGTTGGAGCACTGCAACAAGCCTGAGACCAAGATATTGGCCAAGGGACATGATGGTATTAAACTGGAAGTTTGCGGTTTTTTTTTGCAGACAGAACGTAAGTATTCTGTGAAGCGGTCACCCAGTCTATGCTTTTGTTTCCCCAATGTAGAGGAGACCACATTGTGAGCAGTGACTAGATTGTGGGAAGTGCAGGCAAAGCATTGTTTTGCCTGGAAGGCATGTTTGGGGCCTTGGATACTGAGGAGGGAGGAAGAAAATGGGCACGTATTATACCTCTGTGATTGCAGGGGAAGGTGCCTCGAGGCTTTGTGATTGTTTTAGAGTTGTAGAGATATACAGCACAGAAACAGACCCTTTGGTCCACTTGTCCGTGCCGACTAGATATCCCAACCCAATCTAGTCCCACATGCCAGCACCCGGCCCATATCCCTCCAAACCCTTTCCTATTCATATACCCGTTCAGACGACTTTTAAATCTTGCAACAGTACCAGCCTCCACCACTTCCTCTGGCAGCTCATTCCATACACTTACCACCCTCTGCATGAAAAAGTTGCCCCTTAGGTCTCTTTTTATATCTTTCCCCTCTCGCCATAAACCTATGCCCTCTAGTTCTGTACTCCCCCACCCCAGGGAAGAGACTTTGTCTATTTATCCTATCCATGCCCCTCCTGATTTTGTAAACCTCTATAAGATCACCCTTCCGTTGCTCCAGGGAAAACAGCCCCAGCCTATTCAACCTCTCCATATAGCTCAAATACTCCAACCCTAGCAACATTCTTGTAAATCTATTCAGAACGCTTTCAAGTTTCGCAACATCTTTCCGATAGGAAGGAGACCAGAATTGCATGTAATATTCCAACAGTGACCTGAAGGAGGAGTGGACCAGTGTGTTCCAGAGGGAACTGTCCTTGCGGGAGGCTGATACGGGAGGGGAATATGTGTCTGATTGTGATACTCCGCTGGAGGTGGCAACTAAAGATCCTTTGGATGTGGATGCTGGTGGGAAAATAGGTGAGGACTAGAGGGGCCCAGTGCTGTTGTGGGAGGGGAGAGAGGGGTGAGAGGCAAGTAACACTCAAACCACAAAATTCTTTGCCATCACCATCCTTAATAAGAGAAAATCTTAGCATTGCCCTTAACATTCAATAGTGTTACTAACACTGAAACTCCCACTATCAACATCCTGGGGGTTAACTAGAAACTCAACAGGACGTACTACATAAACAGCAGTTACAAGAGCAGGTCAGAAGTTAGGAATAATGTGGCAAGCAATTCACCACCTAACTTCTCAAAGCCTGCCCACAGTCTACAAGACATCAATCAGGTTTGTGATGGAATATTCCCCACTTACCTCGATGACCCCCAATAACACTTAAGCTTGATACCATCCAGAACAAAGCAGTCTGCTTGAATTCCACACCTCCACAAAGCAGCCACTCCCTCCACCACTGACACTCCGTCACGACAGTGTGTACTCCCTAAAAAAAGTACTGTGTAATTCACCAAAGATCCTTAGACAAGACCTTCCAAACCATACCACTTCCATCTGGAAGGATAAGGACAGCAGATATATATGGGAACACCACCATTTGCAAATTCCTCTCCATGCCACGTAACATATTGCCTTGGAAATATATTGCTGTACCCTCACTGTCACTGGATTAAAATCCTGGAATTCCCTCCCTAAGGGAAGTGAGAGTCAACCCACAGCACAGGGACTCCAGCAGTTCAAGAAGGCAGCTCATCACCACCTTCTCAAGGGCAACTAGAGTTGGGCAACAAATGCTGGCCAGCCAGCGATGCCTGTAACCCATGAATGATTTGATAATTTGGAAGAAAGGAATTAGTTTGAAGGGCCTATAATTAAATTTTAACAAAGCAAATGGAAAAGATTCTTATAAATGACCTCCCTTTGTTCTATTCCATTGAAGTTCTTTTTTTGAGAGTGAGCCCAGCTGAAGTTGAGTCACTCCTGGTGACTCACTGACAGTGCTGCCACGTTTTTGAAACAGAAGAGATTTATTAGAAGAACAATCTTGGTTTTGGTTAAAATATATTCCCTTTGAATTCTGTGGTCTCCATTCAGTGGCAAATTAAATACTTTTTAATCCACATGGACTTGACTAAGAGTTTTTAAAAATGAAACACATTTTTCCAACTGGCCTGCCAATCCTGTCGAGCAAACCTTCTTTGCTAGCCATGCATGACCTTACCAATGCTCCTGTCTAATTTTGTCTCTGTGTCTGTCTGTCTGTCTGTCTGTCTGTGTCTCTCTCTCTCTCTGTCTCTCTCTCTCTCTCTCTCTCTGTCTCTCTCTCTGTCTGTGTGTCTCTCTCTCTGTCTCTGTGTGTCTCTCTCTCTGTCTCTGTGTGTCTCTCTCTCTGTCTCTGTGTGTCTCTCTCTCTGTCTCTGTGTGTCTCTCTCTCTGTCTCTGTGTGTCTCTCTCTCTGTCTCTGTGTGTCTCTCTCTCTGTCTCTGTGTGTCTCTCTCTCTGTCTCTGTGTGTCTCTCTCTCTGTCTCTGTGTGTCTCTCTCTCTGTCTCTGTGTGTCTCTCTCTCTGTCTCTGTGTGTCTCTCTCTCTGTCTCTGTGTGTCTCTCTCTCTGTCTCTGTGTGTCTCTCTCTCTGTCTCTGTGTGTCTCTCTCTCTGTCTCTGTGTGTCTCTCTCTCTGTCTCTGTGTGTCTCTCTCTCTGTCTCTGTGTGTCTCTCTCTCTGTCTCTGTGTGTCTCTCTCTCTGTCTCTGTGTGTCTCTCTCTCTGTCTCTGTGTGTCTCTCTCTCTGTCTCTGTGTGTCTCTCTCTCTGTCTCTGTGTGTCTCTCTCTCTGTCTCTGTGTGTCTCTCTCTCTGTCTCTGTGTGTGTCTCTCTCTCTCTCTCTGTGTGTCTGTCTGTCTGTCTGTCTGTCTCTCTCTCTCTCCCTCCACGTTACCCCCCTTCACTAAAAACACTGCATGGATACAACAAAGTGGACTGACTGCCTCCGGACACCTCACCATGA
>NC_057733.1:25523942-25535755 GCF_004010195.1 Chiloscyllium plagiosum | reverse complement strand
GGGAGAAGGGGGTAGAGGGAGGGAGAGAGAGAAAATGGGACAGAGGCTTGACGAGAGAGAGAGAGAAAAGATCGACACAGGACAGATGGCAATGGAGAGAGAATGTTTGGGGGTGGGGGTAAGGAGAGAATGACGAAAGAGAATTGCAAAGATAGAGGAGAGATGGAGAGAGGGAGAATGTGAGAGAGGATGATTAGCTATGGTTGTTGGCAGGAAAATGAATTGATGTATGTATGTCTTTCAGGGAATGGACACTATCGCTGTCTATCTGAATAGTCCTCAAGGTCACAATGTATTTGATACCCAAAGGTTTCGGAAGGGTCAAGTCTCCTGAAGCAACTCGTGCACTCTGACTGTTCTTCAGATCTTTTGCAGTTGTCCAAAGGGTCACTTTCGTTCTTTTGTGGGATATGGATGTCAATGTGAGGCCAGCATTTGTTACCCTGTCCCTAATTGTCCCTTTGGGGAGGTGGGGGTGAGCTGCCATCTTGAATCACTGCAATCTGTGTGGTGTTGGAACCCCCACACAGCGCCCTCAGGGAGGGAGTCCCAGGATTCTGACCCAGCGACACTGAAGGAACGACTGATATATTTCCGAGTCGGGACGGTGAGGGGCTCGGAGGGGAACTTGCAGGGAGTGGTGATCCCGTGTATCTGCTGCCCCTTGTCCTTCCCGATGGAAGTGGTCATGGTGTTTGGAAGATTCTGTCTGAGGAGCCTTGGTGAGTTGCTGCAGTGCGTCTTGTAGATGGTACCCACTGCTGCTACTGAGTGTCGGAGGGTGGAGGGAGTGGATGTATATGGCTGTGGGGACAATCGAGCGGAGGCTGCATTGTCCCTGGATGGTGTCGAGCTTCTCAAGTGTTGTTGGAAGTGACCCCCCACCCCCCCCTGCCATCCATAGCAAGTGGGTGTATTCCCTCACACACTCCTGGCTTGGGCCTTGTCGATGGTGGGGACAGGCTTTGGGGGGAGTCAGGAGGTGAGTTACCCGCTGCAGGATTCCCAGCCTCTGACCTGCTCTTGTCGATACTGTCTACAAATGGCTGGTCCAATTGAGTTTGTACTCAATAGTAACCCCCAGGATGTTGACTTTGGGGAATACAGTGATGGTGACACCATTGAACGTCAAGGGGCGGTGGGTGAGATTGTCTCTTTTTGGTGATGGTCATAGCCTGGCCTTCGCATGGCACGAATATTACTTGCCACTTGTCAGCCCAAGCCTGGATATCACCCGAATTTTGTATTTGAACACTTAAGTATCTGAGAGGGGAACGGTGCTGAACATCGTGCACTCATCGGCGAACATCCCACTTCTGAGCATAAAGTGGAGGGCAGGTCATTGATGAAAGCAGCTTAAGATGGTTGGGCTGAGGACACTACCCTGAGGAGCTCCTGCAGAGATGGCCTGGAACTGAGATGGCTGGGGTCCAACAATCACGACCCGTCTTTCACTTGACGGTCATTGGTTCTGACACCGCAAAGTCCAGGGGAATTGGCTGTGTGTTGAGGACGGAGTTGCAGAATCTTTTGAATAGAATTAAAGTTGCACTCCTCAGATACGGTTGTTGGATATCGGCCATGTGGAACAATGGAGCAGGTTATTGAAGAGCACAAAGAGATCTTGGTCGATTGGGTCAACGGGCTGAGGAATAGCAGATGGAGTTGAATTTGGATAAAGGCGAGGGGTTGCATTTTGGTAACACAAACACGGGCAGGACTTGCGCAATTAAGTAGAGGGCGCAGGTACATAATTCTTTGAAGTTTGGGTCACGTAGGCGGGGAGGTTGAGAGACGTTTCGTGTGCTTGCCTTCATTGCCCAGACCTTTGAGTCAAGGAGTTGGGATGTCATGTTGAGGTTGTACAGGACATTGGTGAGGCTTCGTCTGGAGGACTGTGCCCAGTTGTGGTCGCCCTGTTATAGGAAGGATATCGTTACACTGTCGAGGATTCAGAAATGATTTACCGGGATGTTGCCGGGAATGGAGGGTTTGCGTTATCGGGAGAGGGCTAATAGGCTTGGGATTGTTTTTTCCATTGGAGCATAGGAGGTTGAGGGGTGACGTCCATAGAGGTTTATAAAACCATGAGTGGGGATGGATAAGGTGAACGGTAGGTGTCTTTTCCCCAGAATGGGGGAATTTCAAGCCTAGGGGGTGTAATGTTTAAGATGAGAGAAGAAAGGACATGAGTGTTTTGTTTTTCATACAGAGGGGTGGTTCGCGTGTGGAATGAACTTCCAGAGGAAGTGGTGGACGTGGGTATAACATTTAAAAGATAAATACATAAATAAGAAAGGTTTGGAGGAATTCGGGCCAGGAGCAGGCAGGTGGGACCAGTTAAGTGCGGAAGGTTGACAGTGAACGACCCCTGTCAGAAGGCCGCAGAAGGCGCTATCTCAAGGCAGGTCAGGCCATCTGGGGGGGGGCACGGTGGCACAGTGTTTAGCACTGCTGCCTCACAGTGCCAGAGACCCGGGTTCAATTCCCGCCTCAGGCGACTGACTGTGTGGAGTTTGCACGTTCTCCCCGTGTCTGCGTGGGTTTCCTCCGGGTGCTCCGGTTTCCTCCCACAGTCCAAAGATGTGCAGGTCAGGGGGAATTGGCCATGCTAAATTGCCCGTAGTGTTAGGTAAGGGGTAAATGTAGGGGTATGGGTGGGTTACGCTTCGGCGAGTCGGTGTGGACTTGTTTGGCCGAAGGGCCTGTTTCCAAACTGTAATGTAATGTAATCTAATCTAATCATTCTTCCTTCTGCCCTTGCCCCTCCCCAAAGGCAGGGCTGAGCAGAGCTGGAGGACTGAGGGGAGGGGGGGGTGCAGTTCTGTGGTCAGGCACTGGAGGCCCTCAGTGAGCTGAGGGAGCCCTGAATTATCCGGTCAGGTCAAACACTTTCACTTCCCCTTCCACTCCGCCAAGGACATGCAGGTCCTGAGCCTCCTCCATCGCCAAACCCTATCCCCCCTGGATGCCTGGAGGAAGAACGCCTCATCTTCCACTTGCAACTACATGGGATCAATGTGGATTTCACCAGTTTCCTCATTTCCCCTTCCTCCACCTTATCCCAGTCCCAAGCCTCTAATCCGGCAGCGCCCTCTTGACCTGTCCATCTTCCTTCCCACCGATCCGCTCCACCCTCCTCTCCGACCTAGCACCTTCTCCCCCACCTTCATCTACCTATCACATTCCCAGCTACCTTCCCCCCCCAGTCCCACCTCCCTTCCATTTATCTCTCCACCCCCCTTGGCCCACCAGCCTTATTCCTGATGAAGGGCTAATGCCCGAAATGTCAATTCTCCTCCTCGGATGCCGCCTGACTTGTTGTGCTTTTCCAGCGCCGCACTCTCGACTCTGATCTCCAGCATCTGCAGACATCAGTTTCTCCTTGTCAGATTGTTCGGCCTGGGATCGCCTTTTTAAGCGCCCCACCCCGACCCCGATCACACAAAAGTGCCAGGAGGAGTCGGGTGGGGGGGAGCCCACTGATGCCCCCACGGACACACGGACTGACCAGCCCCAAATCAACATCAACACCTACCTTTCTCTACCACCTTTCCCAACTACTGCAGTGTCTCTGGACCTGGTATCTGTGCCGGATGATGGCTGCTTTTGTACTGATACAGGCACTGATTGTCCTGCTTGGAGAGCTGAGAGCGGGCTTTGAAATTTGGAAGAGCGGGAAAGGATGTTCCTGTTTCTGAAGGGACCATAGACCAGAGGGGCGTGGAGAAAAAGTGTCGGCCGACAAGGCGAGGGTGATGTGAGGGACAATGTTCTCAGCCAGCGAGTAGTTAGGGTGTGGAATGCACTGCCTGGAAATCGAGTGATAGAGACCGACAGTGTGGAAAACAGACTCAACGTGCCCATGGTCCCAGTTTCTCAATCGACCTGGTCCCATTTGCCTGCGAATCCCTCCATTCCTATCCCATCCATGTTCCGAAAATGAAGGAATTGTCCTCGCTTCCACCACCACCACTGTTCCAGACCCTCACCGATCTCTGTGTGGAAAACATTGCCCCCAGTGGACTCTTTTGAATCTCTCACCTTAAGCTTATATCCTGTAATTTTATACTCCCCTATCATGGGGGACGTGCAGTTGCCCACCTCCCTTGTCCATGACCCGTCATGATTTTATAAACCTCTATAAGGTCACCCTCAGCCTCTGACGCTCCCGAGGAAAAGCTCCCCGCCTCTCCTTCTTACTCAAACCTTCCCGTGCAGGTAGCATCCTGGTCAATCTGTTCTGCAGTCTTTCTAGTTTAATAATATCCTTGATGGCGACCAGGACAACGTGGAGGCATTGGATTAGAAATGGTGTGCAGGGAGTTTGGACACTAGGAATAGAATCATAGAACTGTATGGAAACAGGCCCTTTGGCCCAACAAAGTCCACACTAACCTTCTGAAGAGTATCCCACCCAGACCCATTCCCCCACCATATTGCTCTACATTTATCCCTGGCTAATCTACACATCCCTGAACACTCTAGGCAATTTAGCACGGCCAAATCACCCTAACCTGGACAGCTTTGTGATTGCGGGAGGAAACCGGAGCACCCGGAGAAAACTGCTCACAAAGACGGTCGGCCGAGGCTGGAATCGAACCCAGGTCTGTGGCACGGTGAGGCAGCGGTGCTAACCATTGAGCCGGCCAATGTAGAACCATGGTGCAGTCACAATGGGATAAATGGCGTCCTGCGCTGTAACACGAATGTGATTCTGCCGAAGGAGCACTCGGTTTGACCCGCAATGTGATGCTGAGGGGACAAAATGCGGTGATGGTTTCAGCGATGCAAGACAACCTGGAGAACTCCCTGGCGTGGCGTGGGGGAGCTGGCATTTGAAGCTCGCGCTGAACCGGTTAAGAGCCAACCCTGTTGCTGCGGGTTTGGACTTACGTGCAGGCCTGACCCTGAGGGTAAGGATGGCAAATTTGCTCCCCTGAAGGACGCTGCTAAACGTTGTGCCAATCAGCACTTGGAGTTGCGGCCGCACTTGGAGTATTGCGTACAAGTTCTGATCACCGCATTATAGGAAGGATGTGGAAGCTTTGGAAAGGGAGCAGAGGAGATTTGCCAGGATGTTGCCTGGGATGGAGAGAAGGTCTTGCGAGGAAAGGCTGAGGGAACTGAGGCTGTTTTCGTTAGAGAGAAGATGATTGAGAGGTGACTAAATTGAGACATACAAGATGATCTGAGGGGTAGTTCGGGTGGGGAGAGAGAGCCTTTTTCCTCGGATGGTGAAGGCTAGTACGAGGGGATGTAGCTTTAAACTGAGGGGTGATAAATATAGGACAGCTGTCAAAGGTGGGTTCTTTACTCAGAGAGTAGTAGGGGCATGGAACACACCGCCTGCAACAGTAGGAAACTTGCCAAATTTAAGGGCATTTAAATGGTCATTGGATAAACATATGGACAAGAATGGAATAGTGTAGGATAGAGGGCTTCAGATTGGTTCCACAAGTCGGCGTAACATGAGGGCCGAAGGACCTGTACTGTGCTGGAATGTACAAGGTTCTAACACGGTCGTTAATTGGTTTTATAGCCAATTCCAGACTTGATTGCCAAACCTTGTTTGATGGATAAATTGACTAAATTTGGATTCAAACCACTGTCCTCCGGTATGGGGGCGCTGTGTCTCTAAAGACGTTGAACAAACCCTCCTCCCTCTCAAACTCCTACGAGGCAGCTTTCATTTACTCCAGGGCTGGCTTTGTTCCCTGGCTATGCATCCGAACAGGTTTTTCCACATTCCAGCGCAGCGAGCTGTGTTTATCCCATTTAGAGATGTGGAGCTGGAACGTTAGCTGTGAGTGATTCACATCAAAGAGGTCCACAGTACAGAGCACCCCTGCATCAGGTCCGTACTGGTCAGAAACGACCACCTCGACCCCCAAATTTCCCATCACTTGCTGCATGACCTTGGCATGGCGAGTCGAAATACTTAAGAGTCATACAGGGCAAAAACAGACCCTTCAGTCCATCCAGTCTGTGATCCCAAACTCAAGTAGTCCCCGACCGTCAGCCTGCCTGCTACTTGCCCATATCCCCTCCAAATCCTTCCTGTTCATGCGCTTATTTAAATGTCTTTTAAACTGTACCTGCATTCCTCTGAAGGTTCATTTCACACACAAATTGCTATCTGTGTCAAAACAAAAAGTGCCCCTCATGTCTTTTTAAAATCTTTCTCCTCTCACCTCTCACCTAGTCTTGAAATCGCGCCTCTCGGAAAAGACGTTAGCCCCTTATCTGTTGCGCTCATAATTTTATAAACCACAAGAAGGTCACGCCCTTAACCTCCAGGGTAGAAAGTCCCAGCCTCTCCCTAGAATTAAAACCCTCCACTCCCGGCAACGTCCTGGTTAAATCTCTTCTGAGCCTTCTCCAGTAACGCAATGTCCTTCCTATAACAGAACTGGACTCCAGAAGGGGCCTCACTAACGTTCTGTACAAACCTCAACAGGATATCCCAACTCCTGGACTCTAAGGTCTGAGTGATGAAGGCGAGCGTGCCAAACGCCTTCTGAACCGCCCTGCGGCCCAAACTGCAAAGAATGATGTTCCTGGACCCCGAGGTCTCTCTGTTAGACAACACTGCCCAAGGCCATGCCATTAATTGTGCAAGTCCTGCCTTTGTCAGTTGTGCCAAACTGCAACCCTTTGCATTTATCCAAATTAAACTTCACATAAACTCCTTCGAAGTGATGAGGATTTCTGCCTCTCCCCTCCCCTTACAGGCAGTGAGTTCCAGCTGCCCCATCAGCCTCTCAGGGAAAACATTTTTACTCATGGCCCCTTCCTGCCCCTTCCCTTAAATCTACTCTCTCCTCCCCGCTTCCCAGTCACTGATCCCTCCACCAAGGCGGAAGAATATCTTTCTGACTACCCTATCGATACCTCTCACCATTTTATAATATGAATGTCCTCCGATCTAAGGCAAAGAACCCCCCCCCCCACCCCGTCTGTCCCAATCTTTCTTGAAGAACTGGAATTTTTGAGCCCTCCATGAGGTAACATCCTGATAAATATCCCATTGCAGCCCCTCCTCTCTCCCAATGCTATCACTTGTAGTTGTGTCTGTAGACACTAGTCGTTGTGTCCATAGACACTTGTCATTGCATCTATAGACATTTGTCGTTGTGTCTATAGACACTTGTCGTTGCGTCTATAGACACTTGTCGGTGCGTCTATAGACATTTGTCAATGCGTCCATAGACATTTGTCAATGCGTCCATAGACACTTGTCGTTGCGTGTATAGACATTTGTCGTTGCGTGTATAGACATTTGTCGTTGCATCTATAGACACTTGTCGTTGCGTCTATAGACACTTGTCGTTGCGTCCATAGACACTTGTCGTTGCGTGTATAGACATTTGTCGTTGCATCTATAGACACTTGTCGTTGCGTCCATAGACACTTGTCGTTGCGTCCATAGACACTTGTCGTTGCATCTATAGACACTTGTCGTTGCGTCCATAGACACTTGTTGTTGCGTCTATAGACACTTGTCGTTGCGTCTATAGACATTTGTCGTTGCGTCCATAGACATAGAACATAAAACAGTACAGCACAGAACAGGCCCTTCAGCCCACGATGTCGTGCCGACCACTGATCCTCATGTATGCACCCTTAAAGTTCTGTGAAAATATGCATGTCCAGGAGTTTCTTAAATGTCCCCAATGACCCTGCCTCCACAACTGCTGTTGGCAACGCATTCCACGCTCTCACAACTCTCTGTGTAAAGAACCCGCCTCTGACTTCCCTCTGTACTTTCCTCCAACCAGCTTAAAACTATGACCCCTCGTATTAGTCATTTCTGCCTTGGGAAATAGTATCTGGCTATCGACACTTGTCTATCTGACACTTGTCGTTGTGTCTATAGACATTTGTCGTTGCGTCCATAGACGCTTGTCGTTGTGTGCATAGACACTTGTCATTGCGTGTATAGACACTTGTCGTTGCGTCCATAGACACTTGTCATTATGTGCATAGACATTTGTCGTTGTGTCCATAGACATTTGTCGTTGCGTCTATAGACATTTGTCGTTGTGTCCATAGACACTTGTCATTGCGTCTATAGACACTTGTCGTTGCGTCTATAGACACTTGTCATTGTGTCCATAGACACTTGTCATTGCGTCTATAGACACTTGTCGTTGCGTCTATAGACACTTGTCATTGCGTCCATAGACATTTGTCATTGTGTCCATAGACACTTGTCGTTGCGTCCATAGACACTTGTCCATTACGTGCATAGACATTTGTCGTTGTGTCCATAGACATTTGTCGTTGCGTCTATAGACACTTGTCATTGCGTCTATAGACACTTGTCGTTGTGTCCATAGACACTTGTCAATGTGTCCATAGACATTTGTTGTTGCGTCCATAGACATTTGTCGTTGCGTCCATAGACACTTGTCGTTGCGTCTATAGACACTTGTCATTGCGTCTATAGACACTTGTCGTTGCGTCTATAGACACTTGTCATTGCGTCTATAGACACTTGTCGTTGCGTCTGTAGATAGTTGTCGTTGCGTCTCTAGACAGTTGTCGTTGTGTCCATAGACACTTGTCGTTGCGTCCATAGACAGTTGTCGTTGCGTCTCTAGACATTTGTCGTTGCGTCTATAGACACTTGTCGTTGTGTCCATAGACACTTGTCAATGTGTCCATAGACATTTGTTGTTGCGTCCATAGACACTTGTCATTGCGTCTATAGACACTTGTCATTGCGTGAATAGACACTTGTCGTTGTGTCTGTAGACAGTTGTCGTTGCGTCTGTAGACACTAGCAGTTATGTCTGTAGACACTAGCAGTTATGTCTGTAGACACTAGCAGTTATGTCCATAGAAGCTTGTCGTTGCATCCATAGACATTTGTCGTTATTTCTATAGACACTTGTCGTTGTGTCCATAGACACTTGTCGTTGTGTCTATAGACACTTTTGTCGTTGTTTCTATAGACGCTTGTCGTTGTGTCCATAGACACTTGTCGTTGCGTCTATAGACACTTTTGTCGTTGCGTCTATAGACGCTTGTCGTTGCGTCTGTAGACGCTTGTCGTTATGTCCATAGATATTTGCAGTTGCGCCTTGCATATTGAGAAGCAATAATCTGATTTTGGACTGGACGCACAGCAAGAGTGTTTCAGAAACTGCCGAATATAGACTGGAACAGCTGTTTCCCCCTCCCACCCAAAGGAAAATCTCGAAGCCAAGCATTTGTCGAAATAGAGTCAGTGATGGGGTTTTCCTTTCCCAGAAGTGAGTCCAGGCTATGAGTTCATGTGATTTCCAAGAAAAGCACAAATACTCTGATCGTCCAAAGTGACATTGCAGAAACAAAACAGAAACTGAAATCGATCTATTTTCCACAAGCCTTCAATGAATGTGAGACCACGTATAATGGGGGCAGTTGTAAAATTATTCCAAGGTCACCGACTTGAACTGTGTTGGCAGTGAAAGGTTCACCTTACTCCCTATTAGACTGGCCCAGATCACAGTGTGGAAGCCCATCCACACTGACTCTCTGAAGGACATCCCACCCAGATCAATCCCATCCTACCCAGATCAATCCCATTCCAGTAACCCTGCACTTCCCACGGCCCACTCTCTGGATGCCACAGGGCAATTTAGAATGGCCAATCCACCCAAACCTGCTCATCCCTGGATGCCACGGGGCAATTTAGCATGGCCAATTCACCCTAACCTGCTCATCTCTGGATGCCATGGGGCAATTTAGCATGGCCAATCCCCCCTAACCTGCTCATCCCTGGTTGCCACGGGGCAACTTAGAATGGCCAATCCCCCCTAACCTGCTCCTCTCTGGATGCCACGGGGCAATTTAGCATGGCCAATCCCCCCTAAACTGCTCATCTCTGGATGCCACGGGGCAATTTAGCATGGCCAATCCCCCCTAACCTGCTCATCTCTGGATGCCACGGGGCAATTTAGCATGGCCAATCCCCCCTAACCTACACATCCATGAACACTATGGGTAATTTAGCACGGCCAATCCACCCTAACCTGCACATCCCTGAGCACTATGGGTAATTTAGCATAGCCAATTCACCCTAACATACACATCCCTGAATACTATGGGTAATTTAGCATGGCCAATCCACCCTAAACTGCACATTTTCGGACGCAAAGGAGGAAACCCACGCAGACACGGGGAGGGGTGAACTTGCAAACTCCACACAGACCGCCGCCCGCGGGTGGAATCGGACCCAGGCCCCTGGCATTGTGGGGCAACCGTTCCAGTCACTGAGCCACCCTGGGGTCGGTTTTCCCTGCAGGAATGGAGTTGCCGGATAGGCTGCTGTTGTGTTGCAGTGCCGAAGATGTGAATGGGACAAGTCATGCTTGATGAGTCACTGGGTCGATTTCAAGAGGGAACGGGTGGGGCTAGTTTGTGGCAACAGCTCAAGACTGAGTAATTAACAATGTTTTTCATGGGCCAGCCTTTATTGCCTGTTCGCAATTGCCTCCTTGAGAAGGTGGGGGTGAACTGCTTTCTTGAATCGCGGCCGTCGATGTGGTGCAGGGAGGGAATCCCAGGATTCTGACCCAGCGACACTGAAGGAACGGCCTCTCTCACCCTCAACCTACCCCCCCTCTAGTTCTGGACTCCCCCACCCCAGAGGAAAAGACCTTGTCGATTTATCCTATCCTTGCCTCCTTTCTATAAACTTCTGTAAGGTCACCCCCTCAGCCTCCGACGCTCCAGGGAAAACAACCCCGGCCTACTCAGCCTCTCCCTGTAGCTCAAACCCTCCAACATCTTTGTCAATCTTTTCTGCACCCTTTCAAGTTTCACAATATCCTTCTGGGAGGAAGGAGACCAGAACTGCACACAATATTCCAAAAGTGCTGCTTGCCTATTGGTGGGCATTGAAATCCACCCCCCCCCCCACCTTCCCCGCCAACCAGAGTACGTTCTGCCCCCTTGCCACCCTCAGCGCTTTCTCCGAGCGGAAGCAAGGAGCGCCAATTCCTCAGCTGAGGGTGGAGGGTACACGGAGGTTTCCTTGCCCATCTTTAACCTGAATCCATGAAAATTGTTTGAAGCAATTGGCAGGTCTGTGCAGAGAGAGAGAGAGAGGAAAGAGTTAATATTTCAACTCCTCGCAGCCAAAGCCAGAAGTCAGTGGAAATCGAGCCCGAGAGGCTCCGGACGTGTGAGGCGGTCTCAGAAATCCCCCCGGTCGAAAATGCAGGAAGACGTTAGGAAGAGGGGTGGTATTTCCCCTGGGCGTGGCTGGGAATGCAAGCCAACTCCGCGAGCAGTTCAGTGACGTAGAGCTGGCAAACATGTGCTGCTGCTTTCTGTCCTGGCGGTGAGAGATTCCTGTGGGGATGTGGTCAGACTAATCCCAAGCCTCTGTAATGCCAGAGAGCTGACTGATGCGTCAATGAGGTGTCGCGAGATGATTGGTGGCTGAAGGGTATCCAATCTTGCAACAGTTCTAACCTATGAATTTCATGCCTTTGTTTCCATGCGATTGAACCATCATGTGTACAAGGCTAAAGGGGTGGCAGGAGCTGGGGGGGGTTTGTGTACCCAGATCGCTGAAGGGGGCAGGGCAGGGGGAGAGAACAGTTAATAAAGCATGCAGTATCCTCGGCTTTATTACTAGGGGCGTACAATACAAAAGGTGAGGCTGGCCTTGTTTCAGAGCCTGGTTACTGCCCCTCCGGCTGGAGGAGCCAGTGTCCAGTTGTGGGCACCACATTATCGGAATCTCAGAATCGCTACGGTGTGGAAACAGGCCATTCAGTCCAACAAATCCTCACCCCCCTCACCGTCAACTCCCC
>NC_057733.1:25513406-25517937 GCF_004010195.1 Chiloscyllium plagiosum | reverse complement strand
CCTCCTCTCCCCACCTAGCCCACGTCCAGTGCCAATCTGAAATATTCCCATTCGGTGGTGATTTTTGGGGTTCATGCTAGTGCTCCCCCAGTGCCACGCGCTTCAGTCTGATGACCACTTTGGCAATCGACCAGCCGGCCTCACCCGCTATCTATCCTGGTCCACCAACATCAACGCTACGGCCAAGGAAGCACACTGATGCCCTCGACGCCCTCAGGGGGCTAAGAAAATTCAGCCCGTCTGCATTGACTCTCTCCAATTTCTATTGACCGCACCAGAGAAACCCTCCTACCCGGACGTATCACGGCTTGGTTTGGCAACTGCTGTGCCCGAGACAGCAAGAAATTCCAGACGGTTCTGAACACAGCCCAGTTCCCCCCCCCCCCCAACCTCCCGTCCGTTGACTCCGTCTACATTTCCCGTTGCCTCGGGAAAGCAGCCGACATCATGAACGACCCCCTTCCCGCCCCCCGTTTATACACTCTTCCACCCTCGGGCAGTTTGAAACCAACGTACGGACAGATTCAAGACCAGCTTCCTCCCCGCTGTTATCAGCCTTATTAACGGACCTCTCATGCGTTAGACTCACACTCTTCCACCCTCGGGCAGTTTGAAACCAACGTACGGACAGATTCAAGACCAGCTTCCTCCCCGCTGTTATCAGCCTTATTAACGGACCTCTCATGCGTTAGACTCGATCGTTCTCTCCATCGTCTCTGTAGCTGGAACGTGACATTCTGTTCCGTCACAGTGAGAATTCGCCTGGATAGCACGCAGAACCATACTGTTCACCGTGCCTCGGTACATGACAATAACCAAACCAAAATCAGTCTTTCACTGTCAGCAACGCCACAGTCTGTTAATGTGTGACCCAGGGCACTTCAGAAAGCACCAGGGCAATACTTATTTTCAGAACGTGTTGCCAGGGTCAGAGGGTTTGAGCTACAGGGAGAGGTTGAACAGGCTGGGGCTGTTTTCCCTGGAGCGCTGAGGGGTGACCTTATAGAGTTTTACAAAATTATGATGGGCATGGATAGGGTAAATAGACAAAGTCTTTTCCCTGGGGTGGGGGAGTCCAGAACTAGAGGGGCATAGGTTTAGGGTGAGAGGGGAAAGATATAAAAGAGACCTAAGGGGCAACTTCTTCACACAGAGGGTGGTACATGTGTGGAATGAGCTGCCAGAGGATGTGGTGGAGGCTGGTACAATTGCAACTTGTAAGAGGCATTTGGATGGGTTGGACTGATGAGTCCGTTTCCACGCTGCATGACTCTGTCTGAGCTCTCACGAACTGGCTGCTTCCTGGTAGAATTGTTTAGTGTCAAAACATGAAGTCGAGCTCAGGACGTGAGCTAAGTCACGCACGCCACCTCCAGAAATCTGACGAAATGTTCATTTCTCGGCAAGTCAGCACCCCACCCCATGGACTCTGGTCCTTCCCCTAACCCCCACCCCCACCCCCCGGGACTCTGTAGCCTCACTGGACACAGAACAGAGTCTGTTTTACCAAGAACAGGGATGAGCACGAGGGGATTTCCACGTCATTTCGAAAGCTCTGAGCCGAGTCACTCTGAGTCAACTTCCCAGTTTCCTTCTGCAGACGGAGAGAGAGCAGGCCATTCGGCCCATCCACGTGATCGCAGGCTGGCCGTCCGACCCCGTTTCCTCTTTTTGCCCACCCTCGCCCAGGACCGTGGCCAACACCTTCGAAGAAAACATTCCAACCGCTTTCTGCAGCACTCTCTGAGTGAAGCCATTTCTCCTCAACTCAGTCCTACTCCTGTCTCCTTAGACTATGAACTCAACCCCCAGCCCCCAACCTCGTCTTTGGGAGCTCCCCTTGCTGGTTCCCCATTCGAATTTAATAGATTTCTATCAGACCCTACTGAATGGTAAGGTCCTGGGGAGCGTTGCTGAACTTAGAGACCTTGGAGTGCAGGTTCACAGCTCCTTGAAAGTAGAGTCGCAGGTAGATAGGATAGTGAAGGCGGCGTTTGGTATGCTTTCCTTTATTGGTCAGAGTATTGAGTACAGGAGTTGGGAGGTCATGTTGCGGCTGAACAGGACATTGGTTAGGCCACTGTTGGAATATTGCATGCAATTCTGGTCTCCTTCCTATCAAGACGATGTTGTGAAACATGAAAGGGTTCTGAAAAGATTTAAACGGATGTTGCCAGGGTTGGAAGATTTGAGAGGGTCGGAGGGTTTGAGCTACAGGGAGAGGCTGAACAGGCTGGGGCTGTTTTCCCTGGAGCATCGGAGGCTGAGGGGTGACCTTATAGAGGTCATGGATAGGATGAGGGGGCATGGATAGGATAAATAGCAAAGGGCTTTTCCCTGGGGTGGGGAGAATTTTCAAGACTGGGGTGGGGGGGAGCAGGATTTCTTTAAGGGGAAGGATTTAAAAAGGACGTGAGGAGCAACTTGTTTTACACAAAGGGTTCATTTGCATGTGTAAAGACCTTCCTGAGGAAGTGGTGGATGCGGGTGTAATTGCAACATTGAGAAGCTTTCGATAAGTGAGCTAAGAACAAATGTTTGGAGGGACATGGGTCAAACACAGGCAGGTGGGACAAATTCAGTTTGGAATTATGGTCAACATGGACTGGGTGGGCTGAAGGGTCTGTTTCTGTGTGGATACGCCCCCTCTGAGAATCACGTCTGTTTCAATAAGGTCATCTCTCATTTTTCTAAATGAGTACCTCAACCCCTCCTCCCCAGACAGTCCCTCCATCCCCGGGATCAGCCGAGTGAACCTTCTCCGTACTGCCTCCAATGGCCGATCTATCTCTGCTTAGATACGGGGCCCCGAAACTGTTCACGGTATTCCTGCCAAGGGCTGACTAGCGGCTTGGTACAGTTTTAGTCAAACCTGCCCTCTTTCATGTGAAGGTATTATTCTGTAGAGGAGTCAGTGGACTTAAAATGTTAACTCATTAACATCGGTGGCTCAGTGGTTAGCACTGCTGCCTCACAGCGCCAGGGACCCGGGTTCAATTCCAGCCTCGGACGACCATCTGTGTGTGGTGTCTGCACAATCTCCCCGAGTCTGTGTGAGTTTACTCCCACAGTGCAAAGATTTGCAGCTTAGGGTAGATTGGCCATGTTAAATTATCCACAGTGTTCACGGATGTGCAGGTTAGGGTGGATTGGCCATGCTAAATTACCCATAGTGCTCAGGGATGTGCAGGTTAGGGTGGACAGGCCATGCTAAATTACCCATAGTGCTCAGGGATGTGCAGGTTAGGGTGGACAGGCCATGCTAAATTACCCATAGTGCTCAGGAATGTGCAGGTTAGGGTGGATTGGCCGTGCTAAATTACTCGTAGTGCTCCGGGATGTGCAGGTTAGGGTGGACAGGCCATGCTAAATTGCCCATAGTGCTCAGGGATGTGCAGGTTTGGGTGGATTGGCCGTGCTAAATTACTCGTAGTGCTCAGGGATGTGCAGGTTAGGGTGGATTGGCCATGTTAAATTATCCACAGTGTTCTGGGATGTGCAGGTTAGGGTGGATTGGCCGTGCTAAATTACCCATAGTGCTCAGGGATGTGCAGGTTAGGGTGGATTGGCCATGCTAAATTACCCATAGTGCTCAGGGATGTGCAGGTTAGGGTGGATTGGCCGTGCGGTGAGAGAGATTTAAAAAGACATGAGGGGCAATTTTGTTTAACACAGCGGCTCAGGTGTGGAATGAACCTCCTGAGGAAGTGGTGGAGGCAGGAACAGTCACAACGTTTGTGTGGTGCACTTTTGCTCGGGGCTCGGGTTTAATTCCGTATTGCGCAAGGTGGTGGCAATTTCTCAAATTGTTCTGTTTTCTCTTTGAAACAGGATGCTGTGGAAAATGCTTTGCACAAAGGCTGCGATTTGATCCCAGTCAAACAATTTGCAGACCAGTGTAACGACATTGTCAATACCTACCTACCCATCATTATTCACCTTCTTGAGGAAGAGTTGGTAAGTGTGCGTAGATATAACGGGCAGGGTGGCTATGCGGGCGTTTGGGGGATGGCAGTGCAGTGGACAGAAAGGGGAATTGTCTGTGGACTGTCTGAGTGGAGTTTGCACTTTCTCCCCGTGTCTGCGTGGGTTTCCTCCCGGTGCTCCGGTTTCCTCCCACAATCCAAGGATGTACAGGTGAGGGAGGATTGGCCATGCTAAATTACCCATAGTGCTCAGGGATGTGCAGGTTAGGGTGAATTGGCCATGCTAAATTACCCATAGTGCTCAGGGATGTGCAGGTTAGGGTGAATTGGCCGTGCTAAATTACCCATAGTGCTCAGGGATGTGCAGGTTAGGGTGAATTGGCCGTGCTAAATTACCCATAGTGCTCAGGGATGTGCAGGTTAGGGTGAATTGGCCGTGCTAAATTACCCATAGTGCTCAGGGATGTGCAGGTTAGGGTGAATTGGCCGTGCTAAATTACCCATAGTGCTCAGGGATGTGCAGGTTAGGGTGAATTGGCCGTGCTAAATTACCCATAGTGCTCAGGGATGTGCAGGTTAGGGTGAATTGGCCATGCTAAATTACC
>NC_057733.1:25508787-25510896 GCF_004010195.1 Chiloscyllium plagiosum | reverse complement strand
AAACTCAAGGGTATACAAGCCCAGTCGCTCCAGTCTTTCAGTGTAAGGTAATACCGCCATTCCAGGAATTGACCTCGTGAACCTACGCTGCACTCCCTCAATAGCCAGAATGTCTTTCCTCAAATTTGGAGACCAGAACTGCACACAATATTTCAGGTGTGGTCTCACCAGGGCCCTGTACAGGGCTTGGAGCGATATGGGCCGGGTGCTGGCAGGTTGGGTTGGGATATCTGGGTCAGCATGGAGGAGTTGGACCGAAGGATCTGTTTCCGTACTGTACATCTCTATGACTCTGTGAGATGATCCATCAGGCAAAATCATATGCACGTTTGCCGACAGGTTCAAGGACAGCCTTCTTGCCCTTCTCCCGCTATTATTCCAACTGCTGAACGGGACCACTCAGCAATTTTAAAGCTAATATTGACCTTGCTTCCCATGCACCTTCTCCTTTGCCCTCACAGCGCCCTGTTCTGTCACTTTATACCGTTTGAGCATGCCTGCGCGAAACCTTTCACTGTCGGTGACAGTGATAGATCGAATCAAGACGAAAAATCAAATCAAAAGGCCCTGTCAGAGTCCCGCTAAGAAGCATCATGGAATAGGTTCCCTACAGTGTGAAAACAGGCCCTTCGGCCCAACAAGTCCACGCCGACCCTCCGAAGAGTAACCCACCCAAACCCATCCCCCTTACCCTATTATTCTACATTTACCCCGACTAATGCACCTCACCTACACATCCCTGAGCACTATGGGTAATTTAGCATGGCCAATCCACCCAAACATGCACATCCCTGAGCACTATGGGTAATTTAGCATGACCAATCCACCCTAAATTGCACATCCCTGAGCACTATGGGTAATTTAGCATGGCCAATCCATCCTCACCTACACATCCCTGAGCACTATGGGTAATTTAGCATGGCCAATCCAACCTAACCTACACATCCCTGAGCACTATGGGTAATTTAGCATGGCCAATCCACCCTACCCTACACATCCCGGAGCACTATGGGTAATTTAGCATGGCCAATCCACCCTACCCTACACATCCCTGAGCACTATGGGTAATTTAGCACGGCCAATCCAACCTAACCTACACATCCCGGAGCACTATGGGTAATTTAGCATGGCCAATCCACCCTAACCTGCACATCTTGGGAATGTGGGAGGAAACCCACACTGACACAGGTGAGAATGTGCAAACTCCACACACAGACAGCTGCCCAAGGTGGGAATTGAACCCGGGTACCTGGCGCTGTGTGGCAGTGGTACTGACCACCGAGATTCCGTGCCACCCCAAGGATTGTGTCTGTTTCCAACAGGTTGCTTCCCATTCTTCTCAATGAGTACAGGCCCCTGACTGAGCCAACCCCTCCTCACGAGACAGTCTCCGAGATCAGCCAAGTGCTCTGCTCCCGGCTCCACCGCCGCCTCACTGGACGATCCCAAGATGGCCCACGGCACGGTGGGTGGGAGTTTGTGCTCCTGTCCGCTCCTAGCCAGCGGCATCCACTCCTCGAAGCACTTTTTCACATTCCTTCTCCCTTTCTTCATCACCTTCGAGGCCGGAGCGGTGTTGGGGGACTGGCGGCTGCAAACGTTGGGGGCAGGGACCGGGATTCCTGCTGGTGGCAGTAGGCTTGGAGCCTGGGCACCTGGTGACAGTAGGCCTGGAGCCGGGAATCTCACCAGCAGTAGGCCTGGAGCCTGGACTTTCGCCAGCAGTAGGCCTGGACTCTGGACTCATGGTGGTAGTAGGCCCGGGAGCCTGGACTTTCGCCAGCGGTAGGTCCGGAGTCCTGGCTCATGGTGGCAGTAGGCCTGGAGCCTGGACTCTCATCAGCAGTAGGCCTGGACTCTGGATTCATGGTGGCAGTAGGCCCAGAGCTTGGACTCTTGGTGGCAGTACGCCTCGAGCTTGGACTCTTGGTGGCAGTAGGCCTGGAGCCTGGACTCTCGCCAGCAGTAGGCCTGGACTCTGGACTCTGGGCTCATGGTGACAGTAGGCCCAGAGCTTGGACTCTTAGTGGCAATAGGCCTGGAGCCCAGAGTCTTTGCAGCAGTAGGCTGGGAGTCTTGGTAGCAGTAGGCCTGGAGCCTGGAGTCTTC
>NC_057733.1:25451687-25508287 GCF_004010195.1 Chiloscyllium plagiosum | reverse complement strand
AAGCAGCAAATTGGTAAAAATCTCTTTCCAATAACTCTGAAAATTCCACATTTTTAATATTTATTCAAAAGTGCTCTTGTTTATAGCTTCATGCATTCAAAATGTTTTTCTTGATTTAGTTGGAAATATGGGGTCTGGCTGGGTGCTTATAAAATCATTCAAGCTCAGAATAAAAACTTAACAGTTTCTGCTGTTTCCAACAGTAGGTTTTAGTAATGAATACAGTTTATTTTATCAGCTTAGATTCATGTTAGAAATATTGCCACGGAGGCTTTTTTGGCATTGAGGAAGAATGGCTATATTATCTTAACTCTTCTGGATACAGGAGCTGTCCTCTTGCAATGAATGTTCTGGACTAGCTAAATTGTGGAACTTTAAAATAAAACCATTGGCTCACTTTCCTAACAAATGAGAAATCTACAGAGATGGGTCAGACAACATACACAGTTTCATCAGTTCAAGCACACATTATTCAAGCATGCAAGGGTGTTCTTAGATGTTTGATTTTTTAATCTAAAGAATAGTTCAACTGTCAAGAAAATTGTGTCCTGCATATAGTACAGTATAATCAAGGCCCTAGCTCCATGACTTGGTTTAAAAACCTTTGTTTTAAAAAGGAGTCTATGTTGAGAAAATATTATTAAATCATTTTCAAACAGTGGTGTGATTAACAGTAAAGTGGAGCATGAGGCACTATTTTGCTGGTCTACTTTTCTGTTCTTCCTCTCTCTTCCCTCCATTGTCTCTTTGAAATGGTGAAAGAAAACTGGGCCAGAGACAATTTTTGTTTGTTGGTTCAGGACACTTTCAGGAGTGGGAGGTGCATGGTGGCAGTGAGTGAAACAAAGGTTTACGTATTGCAGATAAACAACTATCTGGGCCCATACTGGGGTTCAATGAGCACATTGTCTTGCAGGATGGGATCATTTGCAATTTTATTGCACAAGGTTTTTTTCTCCTTCTAGGAGACACTGTCCCTGTGGCAATGTACATGAAGCATTGATGGGCCTGCTGATTTTTGGCTTCCAAGCAGCTTCTAGAAAGTTATGGCCAAGTCCAGTCATATAATTAAAGTAGCCATCTTTGTTGCTTAATGGTGTTTTTAGAAACACTCACTAAAATGTAGATATGTATTGAAGTTATGTTATTTAATCTGTGATATTACTGTACATTTAAAACAATAATAATGCAATACCCAATACGGAGGCTCATTTGCCATAAATAACCAAAAGCAAAGAGAGAATTACTCTAGCTGTACCACAGCCAAATATCTTTTTTTAAGGAAAAGTGAAGAGAAAAGTAGAGAGAATGTGTGGTCTTTGTACCTGTTTTCTAGCACAGATACTACCAACAAATACATCAAATGACAATATCCTCCAAAAATTTGTGTATCAGCTGTTTTGAAATATCTGATCCCAGGTAGACACACACACACACACACACACACACACAGTCAGCAGACAGACATTCTGCCAGCCTCACAGTCCTGCTATAATGTTCCAAGTCAGGAGGTCCATTGGCCTAACCATGTCTTGTGCAGGGGCATTCCAGTCCATTGGCCTAACCATGTCTTGTGCAGGGGTATTCCAGTCCATTGGCCTAACCATGTCTTGTGCAGGGGTATTCCGGTCCTAAGTCCCCAAAGTGGTACTTATGGTTGTTCATTTTACCAGAGATTTCAATTCCCTCTCTATTTGATGTCTGTTTCAAACTGGCAGCATCTCCTAAATGAAATTGTAAATAAGAGAAAAGTAATCTAGAAACCAGGCAAGGAAACAGAATTCAACAGGGCTCAAGGTTTCACAGAAACTATGGGGTCCTATTCTTTACTCGAGAGTGGAGACAACTAGGAGGATACAATAACGGAATGATACTGGACTGAAAGCAAGTTGGGAACAAGCTTGAAGGTGAAAAAACAGGAATGGAAAGGTTGAATACTCAAAGTATGTAGAAGAAAATGCCAAGCGAGGGAGTGTGTAAGGAAGGGAGCATCTTGTGTGGGTGACAGCTGAGAAACAAGCAAAAATGTTCTATTAAAGTCATTTGTCCCACTGGCAACAGGAAAAAAAAACAAATATTTAAAATGTCAACTCATTTGTGACCCTCCTGGGAGATGGAGTCAGATTTTAATAATGGGCAGACTGAAAGATAAGTGGAATTATAAGCACACTAAAAAAGTTTTTTTTTTACTTTAACATTATGACATGACCACATTTGGACAATGCAAAAAATAAATTCATAATATAGACATTTTGGAGACAACATGGGCCACCGTTTAAAGACGTCGTTAAGCTATACACAAACACATTCTGGAATTAAAAAAGGTCCTAATTTTCAGATCCTGACCAATCCACATTTAAATTTTGACTGAAAGCTGGATCTGAGACCAGGTAGGTGAATGGATGTGGACATGCAGCAGATATCCAGGCATCACCACCTCAGGGAATTTGATAGGTCCAATGAGAGGGTGCCTGGTACAGAGGGAGGCTTATTCCATCAGGAGACAGGTGCCGTCAGGTCAGTGTATGCTCAGGTAAGTAGTAAGCACCTGGGCTGTTCAGGGGGTTGTCACTCTCATACTCCCAGAAGACCAGGAGGAAGAACAAATACAATCGAGACCAACATGAACACAACAAAAAAGGCAGCATTTGGCATAGGGAGAGCACTGTTTGATTTGGAGTTCAGTGGTGTTGAAGCACTACACCCATCGCTGAAGGGCAGAGTCCCCATATATCAGGAACATGGGAGTGAAACAAGAGGACAATGGAGGCCTTACAGTCAGCAATGGATTTATTGGTGGATTCTGAAGTGACCAAGAGCCAGTGTTGCAAAATGCAGTGACTCTCCAAGTAGATTGTCTCCGTATTCTGTACCGTCAAAGACTTCGTACACTGCTTGCCATGCCATGCCCTGCCAGAAGCTGCCAGAGACACAGTACATTGTCCTTTCTAACTGCTCAATTCCAGATTGGTTGTAAACTTTAGCATCTCACCATGGTCATACACCACTGCAATACAGAGCTCACTGCAGCCCTGGCTGGACACTACTTTCCATTCCAGAGAGATAGAAGTTTGCAGGTACAAAAGACAGTTGGTATCACATGCACTAACCTCTCCAAATGCAGGACATCACTGACTGCATCCATGAGGCCAAAAGTAACCAATGAATGGCCAGGAAGGTTCAGCAACACAAGGTAGACACACATACGTATGTCACATGGGCTACTTGAATCACAGTCGACCTATTTGCAGGCTCTCATGGTCCACATTAGCAACTTTGCTTTCTCCCTGGCTCACCATTATCTCCTGCTTTGACTGTCCCAAGGTTTATCCCTTGCACACCCTCCCAACCCACACCCTGCCTTTAGCAGGTATACCAATGTTTTCCTAGTTCCAACCAGTTATGAAGGGTGACTGTACCTGAATGTTAATTCGGCTTTCGCCCTGCCGATGCTGCCAATTTGGTTGAGTTTCTCCAAAAATATGTTTTTGTGCTGCCATCCTCGGGATCAATTTGGTAAACCTTTGGTAAATAATAGAGTCTATTGAAAATCAAAACAACTTAAGTCGATTGCAGGCTCTGGAAGCAGGGTGGTTCAAGTTGGTCTAGAGTGCAGCTTGTGGCAGAGCAATAAATAACATATGCAACTTCAGGCTTTCTGCATTAATCTGTATTTGTATTTAATCCTATAGCCACAAAAAAGAAAATCAGTGGAGAATGGTGGTGAATGCTGACAGCAGAATTGTTATATAGTATGTGTTTTGGTTTAACATTGGAATATTTTAGAAAGACCTTTGTTGAATTTATTATTTCGTTCAACTTTCATTTAGTGCTGACCAACAAAGTGAAATATATACCTGTGCTTCAATGACAGCTGTAAACTAGCGACAAGAGTTGCAGTTAAACTAAAAGGGATTCAAAGTCAGGTCAGGTTACACAACATAAAAATCCATATTTTAAATCAAATATCTTACTTGGTTCAGCTTTTTTTGAATTGCTTTTCACAGGTCCCTTTCATTTTTAGTCTACAATTGCAAGAATTAATTCAGAGTGTGAGACCTTACAGAAATCCAGGACATGCATACACACACAAATCTATCAACTCTATGCTCTACACGCTTCAGATTTTCTGATCTGATAATCAAATATTCTGGTGCTTACTATATATCAGTATTTTTCTTTCAGTGTCGCTGGGTCAAAATCTTAAAACTTCCTCCCCAACAGTATTGTGGGACACCTGCCCCAAATGAACAGCAGCAGTTCACCAACACCTCCTCAAAGGCAATTAGGGATGGGCAATAAATGCTGGCCCAGCCAGTGATGTCCTCATGACATGAATGAATTTTTTAAAAAAGTAGTGAAAGGGAGGAAGTACAGAACAGAGGGGCATCACACTGAACTGGATTACTATCTGACAGTCAAGTTACACAAATACTTTTCCAATGCATTGCAACAAAAGTCATTTCATGATGCATTTTAACTTGTTCTATTCCATGTTCTGGTGATAAAAGAAAAAAAAAAAACCCAAGCAACCTCGCCAAAGTCTGGATATTGTATGAAACAACTCAGAAATTCTGCCATGTCCTGGGACTGACATAACCGACTCCAATAACTAAAATTATCCTTCTTTGTGCCTGGTATGACTCCAACCTTTTCCTTGATTCTCAATAACTTGAAGCTTACCAGGGTTTCCTGATGCCACATTAATTAAAAACCTGCCTTGAGTAGGCAGAGTTACTCCCCCATGCACCTCATTTCTGGAATTCAACTGTTCTGTCAGTGTTTGGACAATTCTGCATTGAAATCTGGAGCTGGGTGTGTGTTCCTGGATGAATGCCAACTCACCAATGGTGAGCAGGTTATTGCTGAATAAATGCCATTTGACAGTACTATTAACACCACCTATCATCAATTTGCTAATGATTGAAATAGACTGTTGGGGTGACCATTGTTGACAGTGTAGAAGTCTTCTTTTGTTTTATGTAGAGACTATACCTAGGCAACTGTTCATATTGTTCAATTGATGCTGATGTCATAAATCGGCTAGAATTACCCGATGAGGCATTTGGTGAGCTCAGAAGCACAGGTCTTCAGTGCCATCATTGGAATGTTGCCAAAATTAAGAAGAGAGGCAGAATTACCCAGGAGAACCTTGAATTTAGAGTGTTGCTTTCTCCATGGCTACTCCTGTGCAAGTTAGAGCCTTTTTGCTGACTTACCGATCAGCACCCCTTCCTCCTGTAGTCTAAGCTTGTTGCAAATATGATGAGTGCATGATGAAAACCTTCAGCATCATGTCTCACTTTTCAGCAAAAATCAATGATCAGACCATATAAATGCTTCAATTTATCCATTCTCTGACTGTGGAACGGTGTTAGATCAGCATATGCCCAGATTTGTACATCTTCAACCCATGGAATTTCTGTGCAGCGTGTCTGCGCTACATCATCAAGATCACAGTTTTTGTTCCAATTACAGTTTGAAGATTTTCATTTCCTGTCCCCACTATGAAGTCACCCGAATATTTGGTGCATTTTTCTCCCCCCCCGGTGATGAGTTGATTCCTAAACAAAGTCAGTCAATCTTGCAAAGTTGACAGTAAAGAACACACGCATTGGACAAGTCACTTGACCTTAGAACAGACTTGAATGCCCAACTATTTTGTAAAGATCCAGTTGTGCACAGTGTGTATAGTTAAGGAATGCAGTTGGGTTTGGGATGCAGTTTCTGACACATATAGAACAGGCTTTTCAACAGAGAATGCTTTCAGGCTTTGCAAGATCTAAAACAGAGCAAAGTCACCACAACTATAGAGCTATTAGATTAGAATCCAAAAACTTAATTGTGCTACTTACTGGAATTGTGTCTTTTAAAGTTCAAAGTAGTATGCAAAACTGAAAGAGAAAGACTGACTACTAGGTGACTGGACATTATTCAAAGATGGGTTTCTGTTCATATTTAAATATGGCCTGAACACTGCATTGCCAAAAATACCTGCTCAGGGATTTCAAAATTGGGGAAACTGATCATTCATTTGTCTGAATCTTCTCTGCAAAGCGAGTTTGGCCAACAGCTTGCAAAGCTTTTTTGGTCATTCCAGCTACTAGTGCTTAGCCTCTTCTCAAATGAAAAACATTTCCATGCACATCATTTTCTTTTAATTCAAAGTCTAACACACGAGTGATAGATGCTAGAGTAGTACCATGTCAAGCTTGTGAAGATATAATCTCATGGGTCAAGAAGCTTTTACAAAACAATTGTCTTAAATATCCATGCAGACAAACTATCCAATTAAAATCATGTAACAATCGTCTCAAAAAGATGATACACAAAGGATTACAACTTTGAACTATTACAAGCATTGGCATCATTGTGTAATTTTTTTGAATGTTTGGAATTTATCAACCTTTGAGGAAAAGTAACCAGAAATCAAGAAAACCCATTACATTATCCCACAAATGTAACAAGTCACCCAGTAATTTGTGTCTCAATTTTTATGCATTACAGTTCTTTGCTCAGGCTTGTCTTTATGGCTATAACTACATATGTTTAAGGACAGTGCAATGGTTCAAAACAAAAACATTTAAAAAGGTGTTTGCAAAATTAGTTAATAATAAAAATTCCTGCCACAAACATCTCCCCAGACAGACCAACCACTTTGTTTGACGTTTAGGGTTTGATTTAGAATTGTAACTTGGGGCAGGTGCACGCACTTCCATCTGCCTGAAGCATGCATGTGCAGTCATGTTCTTTTACATCCATGTGTTGGATCAGAAATGCGCTCACTCTAGTCCTATTACAATACCTTACACAACCACTTTAATATGTTTAAGTGTCTTTAATGTAATTAAATGCTGCAAAATACTCAAAACAAAAGATGTGAACAAACTGTTACCAAGCCCAAGGAGAGAACCAGAGACAAGAAAAGAGAGAGAAGTTAAAAGATAAAGTTTCAGAGCTTTGCAGTTAGACAGGGCACCTTAAGAAGAAGTGGACAATTAGAGTTGCAGACAGTGAACACATGCTTCTTGCCACACCATTCTCTATGTGAAATGCCTTTATCATGAGCTGTTTAACTATCTGCCTCAAATGTTGAGGATATTTGGCTTCCATTCCCACGCCTTGGAGAAACTGGTGATGTTTTCCTGAAAACACATTCTGTTCTAACGTGGTTTAAAATGCTTTTTTTTTTGGCCATGGAGAAGTTTTGTCCAACCAGCGATGATTAATGTACTTTGTAATATTGTATTATACACCAGTCGTCATGTTAAAATCATGGGACTGAGTTCAACAAAACAAAACACAACAAAATTCTGCAGTTAGATCTAGTCAGCATAACCATAGGAAAACAAATTGTACAAAATAGATGGCTACAAAGCTTTCCTCCAAGTGCGTGAGAATATAGCAATCGTTATTCTGCGTTTGCATATAGTTATGATATTAAGTGCAATTACACTAGAATACTTATTTGCCATTGTGGAATGAAATGGTCTGGGTAGGGGGGTGGGGGTGAGGAAGCTGCAAAAGTGGCTTCAGCAATAAAATTTGGGCAACTTTTAAGAGATGCAACCAAAATGCTTGAAGAATTCAACATGAATATTTTAATTTAACATGTGGCAGTACTCACAGTGGATAATATACCTCATTTCAAGCTCAGAAATCTCAAACTTTTAGTTCAAAGCTGATCCTGCCCAGAGCTAAAACTTGTGCAACCATATCATTTTACTTCTAAACAGAACATCATTCAAACTTTATCCAACAAACTGCAAGAAAATATTTTATTAGGAAAATCTTCTGTTTACAGATATCATTGAACTAAATTAAGCATTTACTGCAGTTCATGTACTTGAGCAAATCTAATTGTCCTTTTCTTTATATGTGAACAAAAGATGAAGACTGTTTCCTTCAGAAGATATCTTTTGAATTATTTATTAACCATCAGCAAATCTTAGGATTCCTGCTGAATCACAAAAGACTTGTGCTACAGTTGAGCCATTTAAAAAGAAATGTCAAAAATAAAAGGAATCCAAAAGAAACTATTGTGTGTCCAAGCAGCAACTGATTTATAAGAAGGTCTAGATAAGGTTATTGGCCAGACCAAGCCCCCTCAAAACACGTCAAGGAGATAGCCTAGACTCTAATGTTTCCTTATTTTAAAGGCAAGTGCCAGGCATTGCATTTGGATGTAATTTGATTGGTTAAACTACCAGGCTTGAAGCAAAACATACTTTATTTATTCACTATAATTAAAGTACAGGCAAAATAAAATAATTGACTTGACTAACAATTAAAATACTTAATGAAATAAAGTTAACTACTATATAACTGTTCCAATACAGTAACATCCCATAAAGCACCCCCTTGGTAAAGGCAAATTCAGTAAAATAAATTATCTCACATGCAATTCTAGCTGCAGGAAGAAAACCCAAGCTCTTAGCTGTGGTAAAGAGAGCAAGGGATGTAGCAGCTTTCACAACTTAACCCCACCCATTCAGGCTGCTTCTACTGAATCAACTTTTTAAAAAAAACCAAGGTCTCACAAGCTGTTTAATTCATTGGCTTGAAGCATGATTGCTCAGCACCTGTCTTAACATCTCTTCATAATTAAATAAAAGGACAAAATACACCTCTTAAAGCCACAGTATTATCACAATAAAGATATGCATTGTGTGCAGGATGGTCCCATGATATTTACGAAGTTGCTGCCCTTTGGTCACCATTAATATGCCAGAGAAACAGGACAAGGAGGAGAACCGTGTTGGGCAGGGAACAGAAAACAGAAGGGACTGAGAAAGAGATAAAGGATTGAACTTCATGTGTAAATGTCCTCAAATGTAGAAAACTAGAACAGAAAATTTCTGTTTTCTAAGAAACTGCCTTAATATCCAATTGTAGGTCACCAAACATATTTCCAAACAAAATTTTTACAGCTATCATCTTATATTAATACTAATCTTCCAATAAAATAATTTAAATGGGTCAAGTAAATTAACCTCGGTCCAAAACAAACATATTGCAACTAAAAAGTCAGTTAAAACAATACAGGAGCTTTATTTGACAATGACAAGCACTCGGAGGCTGGGTACCTTGCCGTGTTCAGTCAGGACCCAACAATTACTCAGAATGAGTGAATACAAGTTCTACAACCACATAAAATAAAAAGGATTGGAGTTGTCCCTTCCAATAATTTGTAATACTAAAATTTCATGTGTTCAGCAGTTTCCTTGAGATTCTAATCCTAAAACACAACAGCAGTTATCACAAAGCTAGTAATTTTATACAAGCAGTACAAGATATCTGATGTTGACAATTTGCAAAGAAAAAAGGTAAAAGGACAATTAAATCAGAGATAAAAAGGTAAGACAGTCAATGTATTTCTATGGAGCCTGGAACAGAAGGAAATATTTGCTGGAGATAATGAATGGTTTAATCAGTAAGGTCTATTGATGAGATTCAATACTGATTAACTCAAAAAGAACTAGAGTGTGCAGTACGGAGGACAAATAGTATATAATAGAAAGATCACCAATGTCATCATAATCTCCTCAACTACCTCCTTCAGAACTTTGGAGCATAGTCTGATCTGAGTGATTTATCCACATTTCGACTTTTCAGCTTCCCCACAACCTTCTTAATGATGGCCACTACACTCCTCTCTGTCCCCAACTCTCTTGATGTACTGCAATGCGACTTGTGTATTAGGCTTCAGGGCGGAAGGCAATCTATAGGTAGATATAAGATGAGAAGGGAAAAGTTTAAGGAGGAAGCATATAAAGAAGTTTTTTTTTTAAAGAAAACAGGGTGTTAAGTGCCTGGATCTTGCTACTGTATCTACCTCCCCTGGCAATAATGTTTAAGATGTGTTTACACAAATATGATCAGATAGGGAACAAAAGGATACAGACCATGTGAAAGCAGAAGAGATTAGTTTAGAATGGTATTATGGCTGCTATAGACATGGTGGGCCAAAGGGCCTGTTCCTGTTCTATATTGCTCTATGTTCTATTCAGTTCCTTCACCTTTTATTTGTTCCCCAATACTACTTCTCCAGCCTCATTTTCTAGGAGGTTCAATGTCCACTGTTGCCTCTCTCTTACCTTTAAATGTATCTAAAAACAAAACAACATGCAAACTTTTTATATTATTAGCTAGCTTACTCCCATATTTAATCTTCTCTCCCCTCATTACTTTCAATTGTCCTCTGCTGGTTTTTAGAAGGTTTCTCAATTCTCCGGCTTCCCACTAATTTTCACCACATTGTAAACTTTGTTTTTTTATACACTGTCCCAGACTTCCCATGTGAACCATGGCTTTCTCATCCTCCCTTCTCTTCTTTCTTGGGATGAATTTCTGCTGTGCCTCTCGAATTAATCTCAGAAATTCCGGTCATTGCTACTCCACCATCTTCCCTGCTGGGCTCCCTTTCCATTCAACCCTGGCCAGCTCCTCCATCATGTCTTTGTAGTTACAGTTACTCAATTGTAATACTGCTCCATCGGATTCCAGCTTCTCCCTCTCAAATGGGTGAATTCTGGTCCTTGAGTTTCTAGGTTATGGAGGTTGAAAATATTACTTAAGTCCTCTCTGGTTTGGTGGCAGGATACGACACATGGATCTAAATCGGAGGTGGTGAGGACTGCAGATGCTGGAGATCAGAGTCGAAGAGTGTGGTGCTGGAAAAGCATAGCCGGTCAGGCAGCATCCAAGGAGGAGAGTCGAGGTTTCGAGCATAAGCCCTTCATCAGGAATGTGGATCTAAATAGCCTACTATTTAATCTACATTTTTGGGACCGGGAGCAAAAAAAATACATTTTGTCTGCTTTGTAAATAAAATGAGCATTTAACTCAAACTATAAGCTGATGCATTTTAATAACCATACAATTTACTAGAAATTTGACAACAGATCAACTTGCTATTTAATGGACACTGTAGATTTTTTTGGAAGACATCTCAATTATTTGAAACCAGAATATCTTTTTTAAAAAATCATTAATGTAATACGAGTGTGATGACCTGCCTTCTTGGCCTTTTACAAATCCAGTCAAGTGTAGGTCCAAAGGGAGTTCCAGGATTTTGACCCAGTAACAGAAATGGAAATATATTTCCAAATCATAATGGTGAATAGCTCGAAGGAGAACTTGCGGTGCTGAAGTTTCCATGTAACTGTTGCTCGTGCTTCTAAATGACAGTTACCAATTTGTTGTCTAAGGAGCCTTGGGAAATTTCTACTGTGCATAGTACATGCAGCTACTGTGTGTTGGTCATGGTGGGAGTCAATGTATGGGGATAAGGTAACAATCAACAAGGCTGCTTTGTTTTGGACAGTATCAGTTTTGAGTATTGTAAGAACTCACTCACAGGAAAACGAAGGGTAGTCCATCACATTCCTGTCTTATGCCTTGTAGGTGGTGAACAGATGTTTGGGAGTCAGGATTTGAGTTATTCACTGCAGAATACCTTGCCTCTGACCTACTCTTTTTCTACAGTACCTATAAAGCTAGTCCAGTTCAGTTTTAGGTCAATCGTAACTCCCAAAATGTTAAGAGTTGAGAGTGCAGTGACGGTAATGCCATTGACTGTCAAGGGTTGATCGTTAAATTCTCTCTGGTTGGAGGTGGTCATTGTCTGCGACTTGTGTGGCACAAATCTTACATTCCACTTATCAGTGCAAGCCAGTTTATTGTCCAGGTCTTGCTGTATATAGATATGGACTACTTAGCTATCTGAGGGATTGCAAATAACTCTGAATATTGTGTGATCATCACTGAACATTCCCACTCTGACTTTACAATGGAGTAAAGTCATTGATGAAGCAGCTGAAGATGTTTAGGCCTGGGATACTACCTTGACAATCTCTTGCAGAGATTAATTGAAATGGAGAGGATTAACCCCCAACAAACACAATCACCTTCCTCTGTGCTAAACATGACGACAGACAGACAGACAGACAGACAGACAATCTCCCTCAAACTGCAGGGTGAATTTTGGTCCTTAACTCAGTTCTAATTCACTCCAATTTTGTGAGCGCTTCCTGATGCCACACTCGGTCACACAGGACCTTGATATCAAGGGCTGTCACTCTCACCTCACCCTACAAAGTTTGCTTTAGATCCTATTCAAAAACAGCCACATCACAAATCCGTTTCGAGCTGTATAAATAAAACTACACAAGGCCATCACCAAAATACGTATGAAGCAACATTATGAATACAAGAGATAAAATACAAAATTTCATTCTACATCACTTCCTAAATTGTGCTGGCTCATTATAGATAATGGATTAGAAATTTAATTGCCACCCTATTTATTTGCCTCCAATTTTTTTGCGAGATAAAAGTGTTGGGAGGGGCTGGGGTGCACAAAAAAAAAAATGAACATTCCCTTTGAGTTCCAAATGAGCTTGGCAGTTATTCAGTTTGTTGTACCTACCTCATTTGTTGAATATGAGCAAGCAGGGATCCCAAGCTATTTCCTATATTTTCACATTACTGCAGCCTCTGCACTCAGCAAGCCGAAGGAACAACTTTGTTCAGATACCAAATACTACAATTTGACTTACACTTTTTAAAGGCAATCTGTTCTTTTAAAACAATACCTGCATTAAAAATTAATGAAGTTTAGATGATGAGAAACTAAATCCCAGTTTTAATAAATCAGGCCAGAACCCCTCAAAACATGTCAAGAATGTAGCCCAGACCCTAACTTTGCTAGTTGTTTTAAGCAGGTGTAAAGTGGATATTCCAGGAGGGATGCAGCTGGTCGACCAACTTAGTTTTAAAAACAGAATTTACTTACAAGATTACTGAATGAAACACAAAAAAATGAAAACAGAATACTTAATCAATTATCCTACCCAAAACCCAACAGATCATCCCAACTTAATGATGCTGTTCCAAATACTGCAACAATCCCCATGAACACTCCTTGGCCCAAAAAGGTAAAATCAACCACAAGCTCTTGCAGAATAGAAGACACAGAGAGAGTACCAGCTTGGACCTCCTTCTGAGTCCAGCAGCTTTTCCACATTACTGCTAAAAAAACCCACAAACCAGAGCAAAGCTGAGCTAGGAGAACTGACCGCATGCCATTCATCGCACAAGTGTTTTTCTTTAAAACTTGAAAGCCTCTGTCTGATACAGTATCAGTTAACTATTATCAAATTGGCCCGAAAACTCTTCAACCTCCAGACTTTGCAGACTCTGTCATTTACAACCTCTCTGGGGGGAAAAACAAACAAGAATTGTATAACCTTATCAAAAAAGCAGCTCTGTCACAGAATGCAGAAGCAGGGTCCTGAATGTCATGGATTTGACACTTGCGGTATTAACGGTGGAGCTGTGCCAAGGTTTGGTAGTGGGGGTCAAATCTCATTCTCAGCAGCAAATAGCAACGTATGATCAGGAAATTCACTCAAAAATCTGTTCCTGAGGATCCAGAAGCAGTGCCACGAGAAATCTAATGACCTCATGTAGATGGTCAACAACATCACCACTAATCAAGTTAGTCATCCCTGAAACTCAAGATTCATGCTATACAAAGGAACTCTACTTCACAAATCAGGACTACCAATTCTACAAAAAAAAACATATTTACCTCTCACTGCCTTCATGTACTGCCACAGCTGAATACTTGGATGCAAAGCATAATGCAACAACTACAAACATTTTGCCCTCTCATGAGACTGGATGGCACGTGTAGGGTGCCAGCAGAACAAAATTGGCAGAGATCTAGAATCCTCACATCTCCTTGGCTCTGGGAGGAAGTGATTCTCAGTATCATAGGGTTGGCTGCAACAGAGTCTTATGTAATCAAGCCTTGCTGAGGAGGATGACTTGTTCCTGCCTTTTGCCCTTTCTCACCTCTCCGTTCACCATTATTCAGTTAAAGGCATGGTGCTCAAGCTAAATGCGCATAACTGAAGGAATGGCAGATAGCAAAAATTCTCATTTCAAGCATGCAAGCTTTAAGAATGAAATTCTCTTCAGGACAAATGAAATTCAGAGAAAAAAAAAATCAGATTTTAGAAAATCAAACTTATGTTAAAAGGTCAATTTCAGGATATACTGTACAGGCTCAAATTCAGGCCACATCAGTTACCAGGTGTAATGATTAACCCATTTATAGGCAGATGTCCACACAAATGGGATTTCACCAAAACTAACTCAAATGAAAGGATAACAGAATCGTTCAACACCTCCACACTTATCAAATCCTTCAGGCAAGCTCTCTGGAGGAACATAAAAATTACATAATTGATGGATAACTCTAAGAGTGAAGCAAGTGCAATGCAACAGTAGCAGGCTAGCAATACCTGCAATTGACTGACTCCAGAACAACTATCATAGCTGTCAATAACATGGAGGTGCAGCTTATCTCACTCACGAAGACAGCTCATAAATTTCATAAAAATGCTGCAAACAATCTTCTAGGAGGAAGATATTGGATTACATTTTAGCCCAGTCACTTAAAGCAGTGGTTTCCAACCTTTTTAAGCACACAAGTTCACTCCCTGAATTTATGCCTGACTCAGGATCCACCCCAAAGAAAATAATGTTATTTCTAGTGCTGTATAAATCCAAAACCAAATATATATTATTATTTAGTTTGTCCTTAACTCACCGGTGTCTCAGTGTGACACCTGTGGCTACACATTACTTGCCAGTGTCAGTGAGACTGTAGCTTGAGACTGCTAGCCATAGGTCTCCATGAGGTGGTGATATTGTTTTATATTTTTCTGTTTACGAGACTCACAAAAATTCATCCCATGGTCATGTTGCACGTTCAGCTCGATACAAATATTGCGCAATAATTATCTCCATATTGACTCCACTTTGTGGGGGATTTGGTAGTCAACCCACTTATATCTACTAGAAAGAATGAACGCAAGACAAACATGATGATTGGTTCCATCACATTGAATTCTTGAATTCTCTTGCTAACTACCTCAATTGTGCACTAGATAATTTGAGAGAAATAGTTTTCCTTGGGCTTTGATACGTTTCCAGTATTTTTCCAGACGCGAGAAAAAATTGAATTTTTATTGTAAATTGGGAGGAACACATTTCTATTTAAACACATTCACATCACTGATCATAGCTGCCAATTCTCTGTCCTATCCCTGCAGTTCACAGTTCAGCTCATTTGGTTTAATATTATTTCTACAAGAAACCCAAATCAAGCAGCACCCCATTGTCAGACTGTTCACTGCATACTTCATTGCTTAAATTTTTTTTTAAAAAAGTGACAATTTCAGGCATGAAATCTAAAAATACTTACAGGACCTTCCCTCAACTTAGCCACTTCATATTGGCATGGAGGATTATGCCAGACAACAATACACATCCAACCATAATAACCGACTGCACACTGCAGAGTGAAGTTACACCAAATCATCATAACTGTATAAGACTTAAATATGGTCATGTTGCACGTTCACTAGGATGTTATTTGAATGTACAGAGATAATATCTACATACATTCCTGCATATACTTATGGGAGAATATTTCTTTTTTTTTAAAAAAATGGGAGAGTGTACTATTTAGATTCTAAACTAGAAATACATGTACCTTTAAGACTGAGATGTGATGTTGGTGCGTAAAAGGCACCCACCTGACCTTCAGCCACACTGTGCTCTCAGTGGCAGCATGTTATGCAGAACAGACTGGAGGGGATGAATTGCCTACTCTTGCTCCAAGCTCATATGTCTAAATAGTATGCAGTAACATTAGTAACAGAACGGAGTCTGCGTATCTAATATGATATAATAGATGGTGGTGTGAATTGTTTGTGTTGTTTATAAAAAGACACCAGTCTCAAAAATCCATGTCACTGTGATATATTAGATTAGATTAGATTACTTACAGTGTGGAAACAGGCCCTTCGGCCCAACAAGTCCACACCGACCCGCCGAAGCGCAACCCACCCATACCCCTACATTTACCCCTTTAACCAAACACTACAGGCAATTTAGCATGGCCAATTCACCTGACCCGCACATCTTTGGACTGTGGGAGGAAACCGGAGCACCCGGAGGAAACCCACGCAGACACGGGGAGAACGTGCAAACTCCACACAGTCAGTCGCCTGAGTCGGGAATTGAACCCGGGTCTCTGGCGCTGTGAGGCAGCAGTGCTAACCACTGTGCCCACCGTGCCGCCCACTAATTATGTTCATCCATATTATGTGGCTGAACATAATTAAAACCACAAAACACATCAGTAGTGAGCTACCTTCTTGAACCATGGCAGTCTGTACAGTGAAGGTAATCTCACAATGCTATTAGAGAGTATATTTTACCCAACAATAAAAGGAATGATAATATGTATCCATGTTAACTTACTGTCTGACTTTAATGTTGTGATATTTCCATTCACCCACAACTGTTCACTTTGTATTTCCAGATGATAAAATATTTTGAATTTGGGAAGTCTAATTGAACTTTGCATTGCGTCAATGATACAGCCAACAGTGACAGTGTCCCAAGGTGGAGTGTTATAGACCAGGCCAGACTCCCTAAAAGCATTTCAAGAAAGTAGCCTAGCCCCTAACTTTGCAAGTTGTTTTAAGCAGGTGTACAGTGGATATTCCAGGAGAGATGCAGCTAGCCCAACCAGTGGGTAATCCAAAATGGAAGACAGGAAAACCTTCTGGCCGTAACAGCGACTCCTTTTTGAGGTATTTTAGGTGGAGACAAATCGTGAAATTCACAACTAATCTTGGAGGAACCAGCTTGGGAGAGGTCACTGCACAGCAAAGAAACAGATAAATGGATATTTTAAGCATGGCCTTACAATAAGTCTGCAATAGTGAGTAGTTCTTTCTTGATTCTATGTTTTATTGAGATATGTCTCTGGATTAAACTTAAAATATAGCCATAAGTATTAATTTAACCTGGAACAGTGTTTATAGAGGAATAAGACAGTGCAACTTTGTGTCTGTAAATTAAAAAGCAGAAATGGCTTTTCGTAGAATGATATGCTCGTCCTGTCAAATGTGGGAGTTTATGGCTTACAGAGGATTAGATGGGCAATAAATGTCATTGGTTGTGAATCCCATTCAATTGAATGGATCAATTGGAGAGACAGTTAGAGGCAATGAGGAATTTACAAGAGTCAGGGGATGTGATGGATGGCAGTTAGAGGAAGAGAGAAAAGTCACAGATAAAGTCACATCAATGGGTTAACTCCAGGAAAGGTAAGAGAAGTAGTCAGTTGGTGTAGGAGTCTTCTGTGGCTATCCCCATTTCAAAAAAGTATGCTGTTTTGGAAAATATAGGGGGTGATGGAGTCACAGGGGAATGTAACACAAACAGTCAAGTTTCTGGCATTGAGACTGGCTCTAATGCAATGAGGGGTACGTGGGCGTCCAAGAGATTGATTGTGTTAGGGGACTCTCGAGTCAGAGGCACAGATAGATGTTTCTGTGGCTAGCAGTGAAAAATCAGAATGGTGTGTTGCTTCCCTGGTGCCAGGTTCAAGAGTGTCTCAGAGGGGGTGCAGAATGTTCTCAAGGGTGAGAGGGGCCAGCAGGAGGTCATTGTCTACATTGGAACCAACAACAAAGGAAGGGAAAAGGTTGAGATTCTGAAGAGAGATTACAGAGAGTTAGGCAGGAATTTAAAATAAAAGAGATCCTCGAGAGTAGAAATATCTGGATTACTCCTGATGCTACTAGCTAGTGAGGGCAAGAATAGGAGGATAGAGCAGATGAATGTATGGCCGAGGAGCTGGTGTATAGGAGAACGATTTACATTTTTCGATCACTGGAATCTCTTTTGGGGTAGAAGTGACCTGTACAAGAAGGATGGATTGCACCAAAATTGGAAGGGGACTAACATACTGGCAGGGAGATTTGCTAGATCTGCTCGGGAGGATTTAAACCAGTAAGGTGGGGCAGGGGGTGGTGGAGGGTGAGACCTAGAGAGATAGTGAAGAAGGAGATCAATCGGAGACTGGTACAGTTGAGAACAAAGCCGAGTCAAACAAACAAAAACAAACAAACGTCAGGGAAGGCAGGGGCAAAGCAGAAAACAAGGCAGGACTGATAAGTTAACCTGTATTTATTTCAATGCAAGAGGCCTAACAGGGAAGGCAGATGAACTCAGGGCATGGTTAGGGACATGGGACTGGGATATCATAGCAATTACAGAAACAAGGCTCGGGGATGAACAGGACCAGTAGCTTAATGTTCCAGGATATAAATGCTACAGGAAGGATAGAAAGGGAGGCAAGAGAGGAGGGGGAGTGGCATTTTTGATAAGGGATAACATTACAGCTGTGCTGAGGGAGGATATTCCCAGAAATACATCCAGGAAGGTTATTTGGGTAGAACTGAGAAATAAGAAAGGGATGATCCCCTAATAATTAGAGGGAAATTGAGAAACAAATTTGTAAGGAGATCTCAGTTATAAGAATATGGTGGTTATGGTAGGGGATTTTTAACTTACCAAACATAGACTGGGACTGCCATAGTGTTAATTTGTGAAGTGTGTACAAGACAATTTTCTGATTCAGTATGTGGATGTACCTACTGGAGAAGATGCTAAATTTGACTTACTCTTGGGAAATAAGGCAGGGCAGATTACTGAGGTGTCAGTGGGGGAGCACTTTGAGCCAGCGACTATAATTCTATTAGTTTTAAAATAGTGATGGAAAAGCAAAGATCTAAAAGTTGAAGTTTTAAATTGGAAAAAGGCCAACTGATGGCATTATGCAAGAACTTTCGAAAGCTGATTGGGGGCAGATGTTTGCAGGTAAAGGGACGGTTGGAAAATGGGAAGCCTTCAGAAATGAGATAACAAGAGTCCAAAGAAAGTATATTCCTGTTAGGGTGAAAGGAAAGACTGGTAGGTATAGGGAATGCTGGATGACTAAAGAAGTTGATGACTTGGTTAGGAAAAAGAAGGAAACATATGTCAGGTGTAGACAGGATAGATTGAGTGAATCCTTGGAAGAATATAAAGGTAGTAGGAGTATACATGAGAGAAATCAGGAGGGAAAAAAGGGGACACGAGATAGCTTTGGCAAATAGGTTTAAGGAGAATCCAAAGGGTTTTCACAAATACATTAAAGGACAAAAGGGTAACTAGGGAGAGCATAGGGGCCCTCAAAGATCAACAAGGCGGCCTTTGTGTGGAGCCATAGGAGATGGAGCAGATACTAAACGAGTATTTTGCATTAGTATTTGCTGTGGAAAAGGACATGGAAAGAATTGAATGTAGGGAAATAGATGGTGACATCTTAAAATGTCCATATACAGAGGACAAAGTGTTGGATGTCTTGAAACACAAAAGTGGATAAATCCCCAGGATCTGATCAGGTGTACCCGAGAACTCTGTGGGAAGCTAGGAAAATAATTGCTGGGCCTCTTGCTGAGATATTGTATCATCGATGATCACAGGTGAGGTGCTGGAAGACTGGAGGTTGGCTAACGTGGTGCCACTGTTTATGAAGGGTGGTATGGACGAGCCAGGGAACTATAAACCAGTGGGCCTGACATTAGTAGTGGGCAAGTTGTTGGAGGGAATCCTGAGGGACAGGATGTACATTTATTTGGAAAGGCAAGGAGTGATTAGGGATAGTCAACATGGCTTTGTGCATGGGAAATCACATCTCACAAACATGACAAAAGATTGACGAGGGCAGAACGGTACATGTGATTTATATGGACTTCAGTAAGGTGTTCAACAAGGTTCTCCATGGGAGTCTGATTAACAAGGTTAGATCTCATGGAATACAGGGAGAACTATCCATTTGGATACAGAACTGGCTCAAAGGTAAAAGACAGAGGGTGGTGGTGGAGGGTTGTTTTTCAGAATGGAGGCCTGTGACCAGTGGAGTGCCACAAGGTTCGGTGCTGGGTCCACTACTTTTCATCATTTATATACATGATTTGGATGGGAGCATAAAAGTATAGTTAGTCAATTTGCAGATGACACCAAAATTGGAGGTGTAGTGGACAGCGAAGGAGGTTACCTCAGATTACAACGGGGCCAATGGGCTGAGAAGATGGGAGATGCTGCATTTTGGGATAGCAAATCTTAGCAGGACTTATACACTTAAAGATAAAGGTCCTAGGGAGTGTTGCTGAACAAAGAGACCTTGGTGTGCAGGTTCATAGCTCCTTGAAAGTATAGCAAAGGTGGCATTTGGTACGCTTTCCTTTATCAGTCAGTCAGAGTATTGAGTACAGGGGTTGGGGGGTCATGTTGCGGCTGGACAGGACATTGGTTAGGCCACTGTTGGAATATTGTGTGCAATTCTGGTCTCCTTCCTATCGGAAAGATGTTGTGAAACTTGAAAGGATTCAGAAAAGATTTACAAGGATGTTACCAGGGTCGGAGGATTTGAGCTATAGGGAGAGGCTGAACAGGCCGGAACTGTTTCCCCTTGAATGTCAGAAGCTGAGGGGTGACCTTATAGAGGTTTATAAAATCATGAGGGGCATGGATAGGATAATATACAAAGTCTTCTACCTGGGGTTGGAGAGAGTCCAGAACTAGTGGACATAGGTTTAGGGTGAGGGGGAAAAGATATAAAATAGACCTAAGGGGCAACGTTTTCACGCAGTTGGTGGTACGTGTTTGGAATGAGCTGCCAGAGGAAGTGGTGGAGGCTAGTACAATTGCAATATTTAAAAAAAAAACATCAGGATGTGGATGTAGGTTTGCTCACTGAACTGGAAGGTTAATTTACAGACGTTTTGTCACCCTACTAGGTAATATCTTCAGTGGGCTTCAGGCAAAGCACTGATAATTCCTGCTTTCTATTTGTGTGTTTGGGTTTCTCTGGATTAGTGATGTCACTTACTGTGAAGTTACTTCCTGTTCTTTTTTCTCAGCAATTGGTAGTTGGGGTCTAACTCAATGTGTTTGTTGTTAGAGTTCCAGTTGAAATATCATGCTTTGAGGACACGCACGAGAATTCCTAGAAGCATGGCATTGCAACTGGAACTCTATCAACAAACACATTGAGTTCGACCCAATCTACCACCCCGAGGAAAAAGAGAACAGGAAGTGACTTCACCAACCCAAAGAAACCCAAACATATAAATAGAAAGCAGGAATTATCAGCAGTGCTTTGTCCGAGGCCCACTGAAGATGTTACCTAGTCGGGTGACGAAACATCTGGAAATGAACCTTCCAACTCAGCGAGCAAACCTATATCCAGAACCTCACCCTGAGCTACAAATCTTCTCAAAACTTGCATCTGGTTGGGTATATGAATAGGAAGGGTTTAGAGGGATATTGGCTGGCTGCTGGCAGGTGGGACTAGATGGGTTGGGATATCTGCTCGGCATGGACAAGTTGGACCACAGGGTCTGATTCTGTGCTGTACATCTGTGACTCTTTGATTTAGTTTTAAAGAAAACAGAATTGCTTTGCAAGATTACTAAATTAAAACACTAACCAAAGAACCAAATACTGAATAACGTAACCTCTCTGAAAACCCTGCAGATTATCCCAACTTAATTATCCTGTCCCAAATACTTGCAACAATCCTCATCAACACCCTTGGGGAAAAAAAAAAGGTAAAATCAAACACAGGGTCTTATACTAGAGAAAGAGAGAGAGATGTCAGCGAGATTCAGCATGGAACACCTTCTATGTGGCTGATTCTTGGATTAGCAGCCTCCAAGTGACTGACTTTCTCAGTGTACAGCCAGACTGCTGAAACCAAACCAAACCAGACCAAACCAGAGACTAGCTGATCTGGGAGAATTGGCCACACCCCTTTCATTGGACAAATGTTTTTATTGAAAAACGCATTCTCAAGTAGTTAAGTCTAGCCTTTTCAGAATCACTGTTTTTACAACCTCCCGGGGAAAATATAAAGCCAATGACAGCATAACCTTGTTAAAGCAGCAGCTTTGTCACAGGACAGAGTGCATGGGGTGCCAATCAAGTGGTGTGCTTTGATTCAAATGCTATTGAGCTTCTAGTCTTGTTTGAGATGCTGTCTTTCAGGTTAGTGGAGAATATATTCCTTTTTGGCAATGTTTTTAGATTTCAGAGGGAGGCCTTAGGAGAGTCACAGGCTACGGAATTCTCAGCCTGTGACCTGTTCCTGCAGCAATTATGTAGCCACTTCAGATATTGTTCAAATAAAAATAGAACTTGATATGAATAGACCTGGTTTAATTGTAGGTGTGATTTCCAATTGAAGTAAAACATATTCATATGGTAATTTTATTAAATGATGAATGTTAGGCTCTAATTTTATTATCTTGTACAAAAAGGGAAATAAAACAATGACAGTTAAAATTCAATATTGAAATCAACAGATGGTGTGTCTATCAAACATATGGTTCAATTTTTCTTCAGTGAAATAATAGGCAGAAAAGATATCTTTCACCCAATATAACCAAAAACCTCTCCCCTTAAAATTTTCTCTTACCGTGAAGGCAATTTCTCTTCCTTGGAATGGTGCTATGATGCCAAAAACTCATTCAGCACCTTCACCATAATGCCATTCTTTTATGGGAGGGACCAGCAACGAGTTCTATGACTATGGATGAAATCACAGCTCTCAACACAGATTCACTTTCTAGTTTGAGATTGAGATAGATAGCAATCAGAAATGGGAAGTGTGGTACTCTGAACTACCCCTGTATTTTCCTAGCTGAGGAATTCTAGTGCCAAGTGTGAGGTTTAGTATTTTCTGTTCACAGAACAGCTGGATTACATAAAAATTAAATTCAAAACTAACTTGACACATCCAAGCCATATATACACGATGGAAAGATATATTATGTTTTCTCATTCAGCAATGATTAAACTTTGAATGTGCTTGTTAAACTATAGAAAGACCCTTCCAATTGTATCCCGACTTCCTGGGATAGGTTTTAACAGAAAGAAATATTGCATTGAATCTAACTCACATGTAGGTAGATCTCTTGGGGGAAAAGTATTTGAGAAATAAAAGAGGACTTGTCTGATCAAGTTCTCAAGAGCTTGTTGTAAAAGAGAGCAGATAATTGTGAGCCTGTGTGAGTAGGAGCCAGCAACAGTCAACAAATTTGAAAAATGTCAACTCCAAATATTAATGGTGTCTGGTCTCAAGAGACTTCACTTTAGCCTTATTGCAGACTCCACATTTTGACAAGTAATATCTTAAGTACAATTCAAATTATTGAGATAATTCTTTCAAATAGAAAACTTAAGGCCTTTCTTTTTGTAACAGAAATGCAACATTGTCACAACAGTCTGTTGAAAACTGCCAATGCATGTATTGTACATGTTTCGTCTTTCACCTGCCAAAACTAGAACCCAGACGAGATGAGGAATTTTGATATATTCCAAGCCTTATATTTGTAGCTGGCTGCCAAATTATAATTGCATTACGTCTCCCTGGCAAACAATTAAGGATATCAAAGCCAATACGTGCCTTGGAATACCTTTAAAGTTACAAAAGTAAAATAAGTTTGATTTGCTGTAAAATAACTTTTCATTTGATATGCTACAGTGGAACAAAGAGCATTATCTATATATACTTATACACAAACACGTCTGTGATATTAAAGAACATGGGTTTGTTGCAGAACCTAAATATTGGGCAAGATGACAAAATCTATACTTCGAGGCAACAGTGACCTTTAAGTTTCACTCAAAAAATTTAAAACAGGAAGGCTATTAAAGAGAAAAGAACTTTAAATAACCCAAATTGCATAAATGCAGAAAGGTTTCTTTATGGGAGAGGTTGCAGGGGAGATGGTATAAGAGTCCATAAAATATTGGGATAACATAAACCAAAAATTGGCTCAAAAGCAAACTTTTGGAATTAATTAAAATATCTAGAGAACAGTTGAATATCCAAAAGGTAAAACGGAAAGCACAATAAGTTTAAAGTATCAAACTGATTGTACAACCTAAGAAATCCATGCTTCAGATTTATGTGGCAAGAGTACAGAATGTGTCAAATAAACAAAAAAACACCTATAAAGAGTTGTTCAGGTAGTACAACTAGTATTTTTTGGAAGATGAAATGTAATAAATTTCACCAGAGATCAGAAACACAGTCAGACATTCCAAAAGAGCTGATTAAAATAAGAGAAACAGAAAGTGGGGAATGTGTTTCATGTTACATACGCATATTCAGAAAGCTGTCTGGAATGCATTAAATGTTTATATCAAAAAAAAACCTGATGTTACTGTAAGAGCAGGGTGCAGCCCCAATCCTGTCTGAACAGCTACAAGAAAAAAACCAAAGCTCGAAAAGCAGCAAATGCACTGCCTTAGGAAAACAAAGTAGAACAAATCTGTCAAACTCTACCAATGAGTGTTCTTACTAAAATGACATCTTGCTTCCTTTATTTACTTAACAAAACAAATTTACAACTGTGGAAATATACATTTTGGCTCAGATCAATGTACTGCTAGACAGCTGCTACATAGTTGTTTAAAAAAGCTCCATACTCAAACTGGAATGGGCATGATAATGTTAACAGACTTTACAATTAGTCATCAAAGGCCAAACGGAAAACTGATATGAATGTTTAGTCATTACCTATTTTAGTTAAATTTTTACAGAGTTTTTTTGTCCATTCATTTTGTATGGTAGAAGTAAACTACTGTTAAACTTATGTTTATGGATCCCACAATAACTAACTCACTTTTTAATTATTTTCAAAGTTAAAAACCAAGGAGAAACTTCCTATGACTCATTTATGTTGCCAGAAAAGTGACTAAAAATTCACATGATAGTTTTAAAATAGATCATCTCCCTGATCAAAATGTCTTGTACATAAAGACAAAAGATTTTTGGAAAGACTCACCTGCAAAAGAAGATTTCTTCATGACTGGCTTCTTAATTGCATAGAAAGAGCACTCTTTTGGAGCAGGTTAAGCTACTTCCACAATTTTCAATAATTAAAAGTATCCAATAGCACAGAGAGCTAACTTGGCTTCACAGAACTTCATTCAAAGAACCAGCAAGTTGAGCTTCCTTGCGCACACAGTCCAACTACTCATGAAACACTCCCATTAATTAGTACACACCTTTCCTAATCAGATGAACTTAGACATCTTTGGCTTTGCCCAACTAAGCAAAATAAAGCAGGGAAAATCACAGAACTGATTTGTTCATAAGCATGAATTTCCTTTAACTCTTAGTAGTAGTTATATATTTAATAAAAGTTGGAAGATCTATGTATTTATTTCATATCATTTTAAGTACTTCAAAAAGAAAAACCAACATTTATCGTGTGTAAAAAAAAAAAGCACCCTCCCTAGTTTGTCCATATGGTGCAGCTCATTGACTATAGTTAAATAGATTATTGGAGAAATTTGCAGTTCAAAGTTCATTTCAGCTCCCATCTGAATCTTCAAACCAATAATATAAACTATTTCACATTCAAATACCTAGTATTTGGAAAATAAAGGTCAGTTAGTTAGACAATTGGTTTGTAACAGAGGGTGATAATAACGGCATGAAAATTCCCACAGTGGCTCAGGTTACCATTAAGATCTGTCTTTCTCAACCTCTCCCCTTGCCTGAACTGTGGTGATCTTCAAGTTAAACCACCTCCACCAATCATCTCTCTCATTAAAGCACAGCCCTCTGGGGCAGTGATGACTTTGCCTACCTTTTAATGGAAAATATTCCACTCATGGTTTGGTCTGGGTTTCTTATTAATTAATGTAAGTTATTCACTCTTCCGATTAATGTAAACATTGGGAGAAAAGAGATTTCAGTTATTATATTTGTGAGTTTATCTCATATTACTTTAACACTAGAACAGGAATAGGCCATTCAGCCCCTCAAACTTGTTCTGCCATCCAATAAGGGCTGATGCATGGACTAACTTCATATGCCTGCCTTGGGCCCACATCCCTTGATCCTCTTGCTTCTTAAAAAATTGCATCAGATTTAAATTTAACAATTGCGTTAATATCAAACCCCATTTGAGGAAGTGAGTTTCAAACCTCCACTCCTCCATATGTGGAAATGCTTTCTAAAATCTCTCTTGAATGGCCTTGCCCTAATTCTATTTTAGGGCCCGGTTCTAGAATTTTCCTCGACTGGAAAGAGTAATATCCTGAAGATCATGATTAGATCATACTTAATCTTCTAAATTCTAGAGAATAAGTGTCTAATTTGATTAATCTCTCCTCACAACTTAAACACTGAAGCCCAGGTATCATTTTTGTAAATCTTGTCTTGAATTCCCACGGACCAAACCAGCCTTCCTAAGGTGAGGTGCCCAGATCCACTCACGGTACTCCAAGTGGCGTCTAACTCAGGTTTTGTATAACTGCAACATAACCTCTCAACACTATCCTTCTTTAGATATAAAGGCCCACATTCCATTACCCTCCTTGATTATTTCCTGCACCTGTTTGTGGCATTTTAAAGATCCATGCACCTAAACCCCATTGGGCATCTACTATATCTAACTTTGTGCCATCTTAAAATATGTTCTAATCTATCATTGTTCTGTCCAAAATAGATAGCCTCACTCTTGCTTGTGTTAAAATCCATCTCCCAAAGCATCATCCATTCACTTCATCTGTCAATATCCTTTAAATACTCAGTTTGTTTTACATCAATTCTAAAAGTTAAACTTCGATCCTTTTCACATGACACAGTCTGATTGAAACAAGCATTATATTCCTGCCATGCCCAGGCCTATTATAAAAGACCAGAAGCAGGTTTTTAAACATACATATTCTTGCTTTGTTACTGAGTCCTAAAACCATTCTGTTTTCACTGAGGTAATGTGTTGCGCTCTAATAGGAACAGAACTAAATGCTCCCTGCCAAATCACATCAAAGTGCTCTCACCTGGGTACTCCACAAGTTATCTAGGTTAATTTGATAGGAATAAAGATCACCAGAAGTATCTTGTTGACTCATTGATTTCAGAAAAAAAAACTTGAAAGTTAGGACTGGAAAAGTGCACTTTTAAATTTTCCAGTATTAGCAGGAACAGCCCAATGCCATTTAAATTTCTAAAATGTTTTCCCAGAATTGAATGAGTTAAGGTATTTTCAACTTTACAATTTCTGAATTGCTCTCACCACTATTGTTTTGTTGTCCCTTCCAATGTTATTATGTACCCGAGGCTTCATGAACTGTCTAGCTTTCTGCTGCTTCTATTTCTTAGGTGATCATGCAAATCATGTCCTAACCATGACAGTAAATTGCAGTCAAGTTGTGTTCACTCTGTTACTCCTCCCAAAGTTGTTATGAAGCTTGCTCCCAAACTCTGCAATTCAAATTAGTCTAAAGATTACATTACGTGTGTTTACTTTTTGAATAATGACTTATTTTTCAATCATTGCTGGCCTCGTACTGATAGTAAGAGGATGAGTGTCCTTTGATTGAACTCAGGAAGTGATAAGAGAGAGAACCTGAATTAAGCCGGGAGCTTATCAGACTCCACCAGAACAAGCTTCCAATCATGGTTTCAATGTTGCTTATTTGGAACCTCCCACACTACTGTTCATAATAGGTCCAAATGACTCCCAAACTTTACTTGGCCAGACTTGGTTGTCAAGTACAGATAATGTTTTCAGTTGTGGTTACTTTCTGGAGGTTTCTTATGCATATGATATAAAGTGGAATATTTAATTTGATCTACTTCATTCATTTGTACAGTCACAACAAACAGGTGAATGCTAGTTTTCAGTAATTTTCTTTTTCAATAGGAAAGACTAAACAATAATAGCTATTGATGCCTGAACCTCCATTCTCAATGTGTCATTGGTCTCTCCTTTAAATCAGTGAGTCAAATTCTAATTAGATTCCAAGCCTGGCTACACATGATAACATATAACTAGTAGAGAGTGGGCTTTTGTGATGCAGTGGTTGCCCCTACCTCTGAACTAAGAGGCCTGGTTCAAGTCTTAGCTGCTCTGGAGGAGTGTGATAACATCTCTGAACAGGTTGATTAGAAAATTTGTAGTCAGACTCTTGAACCAGATCTGAATGATATATGTGTTAAACCTCACACTACCTTCTGTTGTTAGGACTCAGTCAGAAAGACTTTTCATCCTCATTGTGGCTTCCTCAGAACTGCCTCCTCCTTTGAAATCTACGTGAACTCTTTAAATGTGCATTATCCAACTCTCATCTGGTGTGGTTACTAAGCCACGAAGGGATATGCCTTCCATGAGCTTTTGAAAAGAAATTGCAAGCATTTGAAGAGATCTGCAAAGATGTGAACTTCTTGCATTTGTTCAAATGAGCACAGTCCCACCTGAAGTGATAATCTTTCAGGCTAATCAAAACTGCTTACGTCAATAAGGCATCTTGGAGTTCATCTCATCAACCAGCATCTCGGTTGACTCATGATCACAGCAGAGATTTTGCAGTTTGTGGTGAATGAACTGTGCCATTAATTCATTCCATTCATGTGGCCAGAGATTTTCTGTTGATTTTTTTAAACTGTAACCTGCAGTAATTGGCAAGCCAAAATAGCTGAACAAGTATGAAGCTCTTACTTTCCCCACGTCTCCTCAACAGAAACATACCTTTTGCCTCAGTCCTTTTAGATCCACAAGAACTGCAAGCTGCTCAAACAGTGATGGAAGAACAAAAGCTGGAACGTCTGGAATGATAAGTTATCAACTCGAGTATGTATTGCACATTGGATAGAGGAAAGGAAAGATTTCAGGTGGGATTTGCAAGTCATGAGGTACTAGCCATGAGTGAGCTGCAGCCAATGGAAGAGGGTTAGCATTGTTGCCAAATCTCCAAGGGTGAAATTACAGATTATTTCTGTTCCTGAGTCAGATAAGGACATTTGTGTGGCAGCTGACAGAGAAGGTGCTGAGAAACTTGGTCTAAAACATGTGATCAATATCAAGATACAGAGTGGAGTATGGCATCAGCTTGATACATGGCTTGAAGTCCTTCCTTCTCCGTGTGAAAGTGATTCTATTCACACACTTGTGGAGTCAACCTTGATGCAGCATCTGCTGGAAAGTGTCACAGTTTCAATAAAACAGAAGGCAGTCAATGCCTGAACAAACACTGCGGTGGAAAGTCAGACTAGGACTATACAAAATCATCGTGATTGTGAATACCATGATTCAAAAGGAAATGCGAGGTGTCACATCATTCCAGAAATATGTCCTCCAACAGAACGCAAGGACTACTGCAGGCACCACCCTAGAAGTGGCAGTGACAGTGAAACACAAAACTGCTGTTCTCCAAGGGAAGGCTGAACTTGACCACCCACCTCCGTCACTCGATTAGTGCTGTTGTTGTTGCTGTTGCTGCTAGTGCTCGACAGTTATACCAGTTGACATCATATCAGCATTATACCAGGAGTGTGCACGTGTGTAAGTGATGCAATTTTGGAGATGAAACAGTAGTTTGTCGTTCCGTAGAACCTGGGTGTTGAGCCATGGTTTGCAGCCATAGAGTTTGATTCAGGAATTGCAAAGGTTGTTGCAGATTGCAATGGTCAAGTGTACCTTTGAAAATTCAAAGAATACTTTCAAAAATGGAGATTGAGTTTTATACCAAGCGCAAAATGGGTATTGGTGAATGTAGCCACCATTTCTAAATGTGGAAAGAAACACAACACAAGCCATTTAAATTAAACCAATATGTGCCATTTTATTTCATGAAATAATTCTACAGTGATAGATTGAACCAATGTCCAAACTTTTTAAAAAAAATCCACAGTTTTCAGCGCTCAATGCAAAATAAAGCATTAAATTCATCTTGAGTCATTTTGGCGATAACATCATTGTAAGGACTACACTCTGAACCAAATGTCACATTTTTGGTTTTATAATCATCCTTCCATAACAAATCATCTTGTCTATCCATTGAATTGGACATTCAGAAATTATTGAATGAATTGAAAACAGTTAGTGCGCCAATCGCATTCCACAGTTTGAAGACAAATCTCACAGAACACCAAATAAATCAGGACATACATTTCCACACTTTGTGAATATTCTTTTCTCCATCAACCATCACAGCACCAGGGACCTGGGTTTGATTCCACCCTTGAGTGACTGTCTGTGTGAAGTTTGCTTGTCTGTGTGGATTTCCTCTGGGTGCTACGGTTTCTTTGCATAATCCAACGACATGCAAGCTAGGTAGATTGACCATGGTAAATTGCCCATAATGTTCAAGGATGTACAGGCTAGGTGGATTAGTCATGGGAAATGCAGGGTTATAGGGATAGGGTGGGGGAATGGCTCTGGCTGAGATGCTGTTTGGAGGGTTGGTGTGAACCCAAAGGACTGAATGGCCTGCTTCCACACTGTAAAGATTTTATGATTCTATGGTTAATCATTCACCCATTTCAATCAATGCAAACATGCTCCTTGAATGGCTTGTGGAAGAGCACACATCCAAATGCTGAACAATGGACTGTACATCCCCTGGTATAATTGCATGAATCTCCTGGTCTCAGCAGCTTTATTATTTATGAACATATCCCACATTCTTAGCAACATTGTCCAATGTCACTTCATTGATATTATGTGCTGCCTTACAAGGTGAGTATAACCCTATTTTTTTTATTTTTAAGCTAAAAATTGAGACTATCTCATAGTGCAAGGATAGCCTTAAAAATGCAAGTAAAAAATGGGGATCAACGTATAACTGACCTTTAAGCTATAATCTATGGTAATTGAATGTTAGATCATATTCAGAAAGCAAAATAAAGTGAGGAAAAGAGAACTTTTGTTAGAAGGAGATAAAAGAGGCAGAAAGAGAAAGGTAAAAAATAATGATTTAACTTTTTTAAAAATATCTTTTCATCTGTAAAATAATAAAAAGTATGATAAGAATCTGATTCCACAATTACAAAAATACATTTTCAGAGCCAATGATATTGCTTGGAAATTTAGAATAACTTCCACATGATGAAGAATTAATTTATATTTGAATTGAGAAACCATAACTTTTCCTTTGGTGTTTAGTGTCTACCCCATGTGTAGGTATCCCAACTAATCACAATTTATACATACGAGTCCCGAGGGTCTCAGCAAGATCCTGGGGGAGCAGGGTAATTCAGATTGTAATTTCCTGATTTCCACATTTCACTTTGCATGTGTGGGCTATTGAAGCTGCTGTCTGATTTACTTGCAACTGAACAGTAAAGGCTTCATTGTAATTTCTAATGCAATATTGAGCCATGAATTTTGTTAAAAGTGAGCTTTTGCTCAGTTGTACCATAATTGGAAACTCACCCAGGACAAGCCTATGTTTTGAAGGCCTCAATCCAAATAAAGTTGTAGATCTGCACTTTGGTTAATATTTATTGCGTTTAGAATAGGTCCAACTTCCCTCCCATTAAGATTTTACTACTCTTCTTATTGAAAGTTCTGGGAGCAACCTATCTAGCACAGTAATGAACAGCAGATGAAGATAGAGGTGACACAGAACATTCACTTTAATTACTACTGTTGGTTCACAAAGAGCCTTCCCTATAATCCAATTAAATTGAACTCACTAAACACACATCCAATGTTATGTACCAAAGACTTGAATTCCTTTGTATTAATCTCACATTTATTTTGTTAGAACAGGGGGAAGCTGAAGATATTTTCTTCTCTCTGCTTAAAATGAACATTTGAGTCAAATACCACAGGCCAAATCTTAGCAATTTTTGGCTAAATGCCAGTCACGACAAGTTTTGTGGAGTGATTCTCACCATGAGGCCCACTGAGTTTTCTCATTGTATGTTACTAAACTTATTTCTTTAATTGTCGCTTGAGTTCTTGAAGTGAGAATCACACTTGTTCTTTCCCTGTCTTAATACATGCTGCTCACAGAGGAACTTGTCATTTAGCAGATGTTGAACATTTACCCAGTCTCACAGAATCCTCAATACCACATCTCTAATCCACTTACAGGAGACTCCTATACTTAAATTATGCATCTTGGGCTGGACAAGCAACTGTCATTACAATACTGCTGCAAGGACACTATGGTCTCAGGACTCACACCCAGCTCATGGACTGGACCAGATTGTATCTCTGGGCTCCTTGCTTGCTGTCATTACACACATACACTCTGAGTTCCCCAGAATCCCTGCCTTGCCTTGCTTTTTCACAGTTTGCCCAGGCTCACAGTCCTGCTGAGTTGCCATGCCATTTAACATGGCATGTGGTAAAGTGGAGAGGAAATTGGACATGAGAGACACCACAGGAGTGAGTAGGTAATTAGTGAAGTAAGGTTCGGTAAGATATGGTGAGCAACGTTGTCACAATGAGTAACCCTCCAGAAAATTTGATGCAATTTGGATTTCCAGCAAAAAAACACAAGATTCAGCCCTTTGTTTCTATTGAATAATCAGAACCTCAATTTGGAAAATTGATCAGTTTTTTTACTGTTTTACATCTGTGACTCATAACAGAGCACTGTTGTAAAAATGTTAGTGTTCCACTATCAGTTTTTGTTTAACTTTGCTAAATATGAATGGACACTACCTGACCAGGTATCCTTTAGTGAATAAGTATTTCCAAATAAACCAACCCATTTAGAGCACATTTGATCTACATTGATCCACTCCTGAGAATTTAAGTTGTTACATTTTTGTCAAAACTTTTTGAAAGTTGAATGAAAGTTCCTATTGCATGGGATCCACTATCCATCATTCCATTAACAATTTTATTCTTCACAAAGTTTTGATAAAGTCAGCAATCCAGGCCAACTCATCAGTGATGTCAATCTCCTTAGCTTTTAGAAGCAGGGAAGATTCCTGTCAATTCTGGTCAGCTATGACATACATTGATAGGAACGTCTCATGCTAGAAATGCTTCTTCACTAATAACCTTTGTCATATGGGTATATAATCCAACTGCTGCCAACCTATAGTTAAGTAGATAGCTGCCACCTTCCTGCTTTTCTGAATGAGTCTAGAAGTTTCTTGGTCTAAAGAAATAGAGGAAAATCACTAGATGGTCTAATAAGCAGAGGCTCTTGAGTTAACGAAGATATAGTTTGTTGTATGACAATAACCAGCTGCAAATCATCAGTAAGATTGACTTTGTTACTAATGTTACACTATGACATCATCAGATATAGTGGAGCTCAGTGCAGTCTTCAGCATTAGCCAGCTCAGAATCATGACCTTATACACAGCTTTCGCACAAGGTTAGGCAATTTGGCTTGAATATCTAAAGTACTATGTGACTCACATAAAACAAGGGTTGTTCTTGAGGTACTTTAAATCATTCTAAAGGCAGGTATCCATGATAAAGCTATTGAGGAAGCTCTGAAATGGGGGATGTCAACTTGTGGAATGCTTCACTTAATAGATGGGATGCATGTTGGAGTGTGTGTTCATGTGTGAGTGTATATATATGTATGTGTATGAGTGTGCATAAGCGTGTGTGTATGTATTGTGGTGGAGGGAGGGGCTGGTGGAGACATTGTAAATTTTCCTCAGTTTGATCACCTGCAAAAATTTAGATTAGATTAGATTTCTTACAGTGTGGAAACAGGCCCTTCGACCCACCCAGACCCATTCCCCTACATTTACACCTTCACCTAACACTATGGGCAATTTAGCACGGCCAATTCACCTGACCTGCACACTTTTGGATTATGGGAGGAAACTAGAGCACCCAGAGAAAACCCACGCAGACACGGGGAGAATGTGCAAACTCCGCGCAGAGAGTCGCCTGAGGCGGGAATTGAACCCGGGTCTCTGGTGCTGTGAGGCAGCAGTGCTAACCACTGTGCCGCCCAAAATAGCCAGAGCAAATAGGTTGAAAAAAATTGTCTGAGAAGGTATGCCTTACAAAAAAAGTCCAAGGCCTAAATAATTAGAAGGTTGATTTTATTTATCCTTTTTTTGTTTAAGAATATTGAATCTTGTAGATTGAGCTTTGGGAGGCTACAGGACCTCCCCTAGCATCTTCTGCTTTCTGGAGAAAATAAAAGAAGATGAGGCAGGCAACTGCCAGACTGAACAGTCACTGTGTGCTCTTCCCCTCATATCCACACCAATACAGATCCACAGTCATTTTATCACAGCAACTTAGCGATGACTCAGAAGGCTGAGCCTACTAATGAAGAAGGAACTGAATTGTGCCACATGCTAGACAGCTGTATGCAGAGCTTCATAATGGAAGCTTTCAGCTGCCTGAGTTCTGAGCTCACTGCCAGATGAATCCTGCCTTTGTGGTTTCCTTTGGAAATTAATGCAATTTGATTGTCTGCTGATGTGTGAGTCTTACAGAAAACTACCAATGCTCAATTTTGTAAATCATTCTACTGCTCCTTCATGCAGAAATTACCTCACATTTGTTTCAAATAATCTTTTAAATCCTGTTAGTGAAGAAAAATATCTCAGTGAAAACAAGTCTGACACATTCTTGCTGCTTAAGGTTATGTTTCCCCTTAATGCATATCATTTTTGCCCTTTCATTTGTAATGTCACTTCCCTTTGACAAAAGGAGGAAGTTTCAAGTTAGTTGGGTGAATAATCTTGAACAGTTAAGGTGGCACTTCCCTGTCCTCAGTTGTGGTTTATATTACTTTACAGGGATACAGGTTTCAGGAGACATCCCCTAATTAGGGGCAAATAAAGGGTTCTACCTTTAAATGTTCCATGTGAGTCTTCCACTGCTTTCCTACATGTTTTGCTGGGCAGGAGAGGAAAGGGACAGTGAGGAATCATAATGCAGGATTTCATAAAAGTTTCGGGTGGTTTTCAATGTCACAGAGAGGAGTAGGCTGCACTGGGGCAAGATGATAATTACAATTGCTTTGTTAAAGTTTTGAGTACTTTTTTAATGAGATGAATAATCTTATTCTGGTAATGAGATGGGTCTGGAGATATTATCAATTTTGCCTCCTTCAGCCAAACCCTCATCATGTCGTCACATGTGCCAAAAAGCTGAAGTACTCATTCACCGGATTACAGACAGTGAACATCCTGACTGAAATTTGTGAACTTAATACTCTGGTAAAGGACTAGCATCGGACATTGCACCAAGTCACATTGTTTGAAGCACAAGGAGCTGCTTTAACAGCATTGAATTTCTCCACTCTCCTCTCTGAAAGGTTGACACACTGTTATGGAGTCTTGAAGAAGGATTACACTCGAAACATCGACTTCTCCACTTCCTGATGCTGTCTGGCTTGCTATGTTCTTCCAGCCTCTTGCCTGCCTATTATTGATAATTCTAGAAACCAGGGATCATGGAATCATAGAATCCCTACAGCATGGATACAGGCCCTTCAGCCCAACAGGTCCACATCTACCCTCTGAAGAGTAACCCAACCAAACCCCAACCCTATATTTAACCCTGATTAATGCACCTAACCTACGCATCTCTAAACAATATGGGTAATTTAGCATGGCCAATTCACCTAACCTGAAAATCTTTGGACTGTGGGAGGAAACCGGAGCACTCGGAGGAAACCCACGCTGACACGGGGAGAATGTGCAAACTCCACCCAGACAGTTGCCTGAGGCTGGAATCGAACCTGGGTCCCTACCGCTGTGAAATAGTAGTGCTAACCACTGAGCACTGTGCCGTCCCTTTGTTTTTAGCCAAGCAAATGAAGATATGCTGAGGAAAATTGGGCTGATTCATGGTGGTGTCACTCCTCATTGCATAGCTCATTCTGTTTCCAGTCTGAGAAAGTCAAAAATGGAAAAACTGTTGGATCATCTTCAAGGTCACCCATTATCCTGACATGGAAGTAAAATCGCAACCTTTAATTGCTGTTGTGCCACCATCCTAGGACTCCCTGTCTAATACATTATAGGGGAACCAACAAGTTGCAGTGATTCAAGGACAAAAAAACTGATTCAGAAATAACTAGTGTTAAAGTTGCTTTAACTCCAACTTGTTGCTATTCTATCAATGGCTAAAGAAACAGAAGTTGCAAAGATGGGCCTGGAACAGGCAGGTGGGACTAGTTTAGTTTGGGATTATGTTCAGCATGGACTGGTTGGACCAGAGGTTCCGAATGACTCTATGAGACTATATGATCTTGGTGGAAGAGCTCCCAAGGTTAAAGGTATGCTACAAGTAACACTCCACATAAGCACTGATAAGAAATTGTGGTTCGCAACCAGACCTCCTCACTTTTGACCTGTTTTTCTAAACACCCATTCAGAGATGTTGTTATAACCTGGGACTTTTACTCGGTCCGCCGAATCCAAGGGTAGGGACACTACCACTGCAGTAGTAGAGGGCTGATCCTGCACATCTTGTGGCCTCAACATCCTGATGCAAGGACAACCAGTTTCCTGAGAACAACTGCTTCAGAAACAATCCATTCTCAACTGATTAATCAAAGAGCTGCCAACAAGAGATTTCATTCACAGTCGAACCCAAATAGAAGAAATGATCTATTGAGATTACCCATATTAGGATAAAATAATTTGTTTCATATGATTAACAGGAAGGAAATCATAGATTTTATAGAACTAGTGGAAATGTTTTCCATTCTTATTATCACTGAAGAACATCACAATCCATTGTCTCTGAAAGCAAAATTGTCAGTTCCAATGCCTGACATGGTACGGAGTGAAGAGCAATTCTAGGCTGTCATGACTGGGAATGTGAAGACGTCTAGTTCATCAGAAAATCATTTTTTCAAACTGCAAAGAAATATAGAGTCAAAGAGTCATAGAGTCACAAAACATGGAAACAGACTCTTTGGTTCAATTCCATGCTGACGAAGTTTCCCAAATTCAACCCCTCTCTTTTGCCTGTAGTGGGCCCATATCCCTCTAAAGCTTTCCTATTCATGTACCTGATGAAATGTCTTTTAAATATTGTAACTATACCTGCACCTACCACTTCTTCTGGCAGTTCATTCCACATACGAACCACTCTGTGTGTGAAAAAGTTGCCCCCCAGGTCCCTTTTAAATCTTTCTCCACTCACCTTAAAAATATGCTCTCTAGTTTTGAACTCCCCATCCCAGTGAAAAGACGGTTGTCATTCACCTTATCTATGCACCTCATGATTTTATAAACCCCACTAAGGTCACCCCTCAACCTCTTGTGCTCCACTTAAAAAGACCTCAGCCTTCCAGTCTATTTTTATACCTCAAACCCTCTTTTCTTGGTAACGTCCTGGTAAACCTTTTCTGAACCCTCTCCAGTATAATAATATCCTTCAAATAAACATGGCGACCTGAACTGCACACAATACTCAAGAAGAGGCCTCATCAACAACGTATTTAACCTCAACGTGACAGCCCAACTCCTATACTCAAAGATCTGAGCAAAAAGGCAAACATGTTAAATGCCTTCTTAAGTACACAGTCAACCTGTGATGCAAATTTTAAAGAATTACTTGAACTCTTAGATCTCTCTGTTCTACAACAGAACCCAGACACCGCCATTAATTGTATGAGTCATGTCCTTGTTTGTATTACCAAAATATCACACCTGACATTTATCCAAATTAAACTCCATCTGCCACTCCTCAGCCCATTGTCCCAATTGGTCAAGATCTCTTTGTAATGTTAGTTGAAACTTTATTGCTGGAACAGCACAGCAGGTCAGGCAGCATCCAGGGAACAGGAGATTCGACGTTTCGGGCACAGGCCCTTCTTCAGGAACATTCCTGAAGAAGGGCCTGTGCCCGAAACGTCGAATCGCCTGTTCCCTGGATGCTGCCTGACCTGCTGTGCTGTTCCAGCAATAAAGTTTCAACTTTGATCTCCAGCATCTGCAGACCTCACTTTCTCCTCTTTGTAATTTTAGACAACCTTCTTCATTATCCTTGATATTATCAATTTTGGTGTCAGCTGCAAACTTACTAACTATTCCTCCTATATTCTCATCCGACTCATTTATATGAATGACAACAAAAGTGGACCTAATATCGATCCCTGTGGAACACTGGTGGTCACAGACCTCCAGTTCATAAAAGAACCCTCCACCATCACTCTCTATTTCCTGTCATAAAGCCAATTTTGTATCCAATTGGCAAGCTTACTTTGAATCCCTGTGATCTAACTTTATTAATTTGTCCACCAATATGGAACCTTGTCAAAGGCTTTACTAAAGTCCAAATAGACAACATCTACAGCTCTGCCTTCATCAATCCTTTTGGTTAATTCATTTAAAAAACTCAAGTTGGTAAGACACAATTTTCTTGCACAAAAGACACACTGATTATTCCTAATAAATCCTTGCCTCTCCAAATGCATGTAAATCCTATTTCAGAATCACCTCCAACAACTTACCAACATCAATGTCAGACTCACAGGCCTATAGTTTCCAGGCTTCTCCTTACAACCTTTCTTAAACAATGGCACAACATTAGCCACTCTCCAGTCCTTCGGGACTTCACTCATGTTTATAGCTGATATAAAATGTTTTTGCCAGGGGCCTTGCAACTTCCTCCCTAACTTCCCACAGCATCCTGGGATACACTTGATCAAGTGTTGGAGATTTATCTATCTTTATGTTTTCTAAGACCTCCAGCACTTCCTCTTCTGTAATGTGAACTGTTTTCAAAACATCAATATTTATTTAGATTCAGATTGTCTATACTCAACGTAAACTTCCTTCTTATTCTTGACCAGAACATCATTATCTTTATTCATCCTCTATTCCCTACTCTTAACAGCCTTACCCTTCACTATAACAGGAACGTAATGTTTCTGAATGCTCATTATCTCTCTTCCCACTTGCAAGTCATCCCATTAACTGTGCACAGATTATCCCAATCAACTTTTGAAAGTTCCTGTATCTTGTCTAGTTCAATCAACAAGTTAAAGAGCTAACATAGTTCAGCTCAGATGTATCAATAGATTTGCTTGAACAAGATCAAGATAAGCTGTATGTGACTCTATGGAAGCCATGCCAACATCTACAGATTCAGGATGTGAAATAAGGAAATTGCTTGATCTGAACATCAAAGATACTGTAAAAACAAACTTTGCATAAGAACATAAGAACTAGGAACAGGAGTAGGCCGTCCGGCCCTATGATCCTGCTCCGCCACTCACCAAGATCATGGCTAATCTTTTCATGGACTCAGCTCCACTTACCTGCGTTTTCACCATATCCCTTAATTCCTTTATTTTTCAAAAAGGTATCTACCTTAGTTTTAAAAGCAATTAGTGAAATAGCATCAGCTACTTCTCTGGGCAAGGAATTCCATAGATTAACAACCCTCTGGGTGGAAAAAGTTCCTTCTCAGTTCAATTCTAAACCTGCTCCCTCTAATCTTGAGGCCATGCCCTCTTATTCTAGTCTCACCTACCAGTGGAAACATCCTATCTCTTTCTATTTTATCAATTCCCTTCATAATTGTATATGTTTCTATAAGATTCCCCCCTCATTCTTCTGAATTCCAATGAATATAATCCCAATCCACAATCTCCTCATAAGCCAACCCCCTCAAATGAAAAGCCAATGCCAGTTTCTGAATCCAACATACTGTGGAGAAGAAAGTATTTGTTCTATGATATCAACCATCTTCTATGATATACATTCACAAGATTGTAGATCTTCTGGATGATGTGATGGAGAAACAACCTCAAATAGCATGGAGCAATACTTCTGTGAAGGGAATTCAAACCCCCAAGAGTCTTCTTGGGAAGTAATGATTCTGAAGATCAACTGTTGAAGTTGTTTTAGATCCACCTAATCTGAAGAAATGGAGATTTGGGCACTCTAATACATAAAGTCCAGGCGACTGAAAACAGTCGAAGCTTTGGAAGAATATCAGGAAAGTAGGACCAATCTGAAACGAGGAATTAAGAGGGCAAAAATGGGTCATGAAATATTAGATTACTTACAATGTGGAAACAGGCCCTTCGGCCCACACTGACCCACAACCATTCCCTACATTTACCCCTTCACCTAACACTATGGGCAATTTAGCATGGCCAATTCACCTAACCCGCACATTTTTGGATTGTGGGAGGAAACAGGAGTACCCGGAGGAAACCCACGCCGACATGGGGAGGATGTGCAAACTCCACACAGAGAGTCGCCTGAGGCCGGAATTGAACCCAGGTCCCTGGCACTGTGAGGCAGCAGTGCTAACCACTGTGCCACTGTGACGCCCATAATATGTAAGGTTCTACCGAGATTTGAACTCGGATCGCTGGATTCAGAGTCCAGAGTGCTAACCATTACATCTTTATCTTTAGCAAACAGGGTTAAGAAAAATCCCAAAGCCTTTTATTTTATATAAGGAACAAGAGGGTAACTAGAGAAAGGGTTGGCTCACTCAATGACAAAGGAGGAAAGTTATGCGTGAAGACAGAGAAAATGAGTGCAATTCTTAATAAGTATTTTGCATTAGTATTCACCAAGGAGAGGGACATGACGGGCGTTGAAGTTAGAGATAGATGTTTGATTACTCTAGATCAAATCGACATAAGGCGGAAGGAAGTGTTGGGTAGTCTAAAAGGCATTAAAGCGGACAAGTCCCCAGGTCTGGATGGGATCTATGCCAGTTACCGAGGGAAATGAGAGAGGAAATAGCTGGGGCCTTAACAGATACCTTCACAGCATCCTTGAACATGGGTGAGGTCCTGCACGACTGGAAAGTTGCTAATGTTGTCCCCACATTTAAGAAGGGTAACAGAGATAATCCAGGTAATTATGGACCAGTGAGCCTGACATCAGTGGTAGGGAAGCTGCTGGAGAAGATGCTGAGGGATAGGATCTATTTACATTTGGAAGAAAATAGGCTTATCAGTGATAGGCAGCATGTTTTTATGCAGGGAAGGTCATGTCTTACTAACTTAATAGAGTCATAGAGATGTACAGCATGGAAACAGACCCTTCGGTCCAACCTGTCCATGCCGACCAGATATCCCAACCCAATCTAGTCCCACCTGCCAGCACTCGGCCCATATCCCTCCAAACCCTTCGTATTCATATACCCATCCAAATGTCTTTTAAATGTTGTAATTGTACCAGCCTCCACCACTTCCTCTGGCAGCTCATTCCATACATGTACCACCCTCTGTGTGAAAAAGTTGCCTTTTTTATATCTTTCCCCTCTCACCCTAAAACTATGCCCTTTAGTTCTGGACTCCCTGGCTCTTTGAGCAAGTGACAAAGTTGATATAATGAGGGAAGGGCTGGAGATATCATGTACATGAACTTCAGTAAGGCATTTGACAAGATTTTGATGAAGACAGTTGCATGGGGTCCAGGGTATACTAGCTAGATGGATAGAGAACTGGTTGGGAAACAGGAGTTAGAGAGATTCTCAAAATGGAAAACAGTAACCAATGGTGTCCCACAGGGATCCGTGCTGGGACCATTGTTGGTTGTGATATCCATAACTGATCTGGAAGAAGGTATAGCTGGTTTGATTAGCAAGTTTGCAGATGACACTAACATTGGTGGAGTATCAGATAGTGAAGAGGACTGTCAGAGAGTGTAGCAGAATGTACATAGGTTGGGGAGTTGGGCAGCGAAATGGCAGATGAAATTCAATCTGGACAAGTGTGAGATGATGCATTTTGGAAGATCCAATTCTAGAGCAAACTATATGGTAAATAGAAATGCCCTGGGGAAAATTGATGTACAGAAAGATCTGGGTGTTCAGATCCATTGTACCCTGAAAGTGGTAACGTAGGCTCATAGAGTGGACATGAAGGCATACGGCATGCTTTCCTTCATGAGTGCAAGAGTTGGCAGGTCATATTACAGTTAGGTAGGACTTTGGTTTGGCCACATTTGGAATACTGCTTACAGTTCTGTTTGCCACACTATGCCATGTTCAGGGCAGCATGGTGGCTTAGTGGTTAGCACTGCTGCCTCACAGCGCCAGGGACCCGAGTTCAATTCCCACCTCAGGTGACTGTCTGTGTGGAGTTTGCACATTCTCCGGATGCTCTGGTTTCCTCCCACAATCCAAAGATTGTCAGGTGAATTGGTCATGCTAAATTGCCCATAGTGTTAGGTATATTAGGTAGGGGTATGGGTGGATTACAGTTTAGAGGGTTGGTGTGGACAGTTGTTCCATACTGTAAGGAATCTAATCTAATTACCAGAAGGATGTGGATGCTTTGGAGAGGGTGCGGAGGAAGTTCACCGGGATGTTGCCTGGTATGGAGGCCACTAGCTATGAACAGAGGCTGAATAGATTAGGATTATTTTCATTAGAGAGATGAAGGTTGAGGGGGGATCTGATTGAGGTCTACAAAATCAAGAGAGGTATAGACAGGGTGGATAGCAAGAAGCTTTTTTTCAGAGTAGAGGATTCAGTCATGAGTTCAAAGTGAGAGGGGAAACATTTAAAGGAAATATGTGTGGAAAGTTCTTTACGCAGAAATTGGTCAGTGCCTGGAAGGCATTGCCAGCAGAGATGGTAGAGCGGGCACGATAGCATCATTTAAGATGTATCTAGACAGACACATGAATGGGCAGGGGGCTAAGGGATACAGATCCTTGGAAAATAAGCAGCAGCTTTAGAATCCCTACAGTGTGAAAACAAGTCCTTTGGCCCAACAAGCCCACATTGGCCCTCCGAACAGAAACCCACTCAGATCTCTTTCTCAACCCTCTATTTACCCCTGACTAATGCACCTAACCTGCACACCTCTGAACACTATGGGCAATTTAGCACAGCCAATCCATCTAAACTGCAGGTTTAGATAGAGGATCTGGATTGGCGCAGGCTTGGAGGGCCGAAGGGCCTGTTCCTGTGCTGTAATTTTCTTTGTTCTTTGTTGTTCTAATATTAGGTCCTGATGGAGACAGATATATCATTTGATCATTGTAATTAGGCCCAACTAGTTAATGTTAATTGTTCTTTTAGCTTTTATGCAATAAAGTACACCTTGTTATGTTGGATATGTGCCTCTTCTTGTTAAGTGGCTTATCTAATCACATTAAACATTAGATAGTTCCTTTGACTCAGCATAAGAGAATTGTCAGGCTCTTGTGGCACCATGAGCTAGGAAACCAGGGTTTGAAAATCATCTGCTCCAAAAGGTGTCATAAGTTCAGTACCCATGATGATGGCCTCAACCAGGACCTTGGGTTCATGTCACACTACAGGTGACCCCACTACACCACACACTCTCTCACAGACGCCCACATACACACGTACTCTTACATACTCACACACACACACAGACCCTCTCTCATACACACGGTCTCTCTCATACACACACACATATACCCTCCACACTCACACCCACACACACTCCTTCTCACAGGCTTATACACTGTCACACCCACACACATACACTCCCAAGCATGCACCTACGTAAACACACACTCTCTCATGGGCACTCACATTCACACACACTCTCTCTCTCTCGTGCATGCACGCACACACACATATGCGTCTATGGGGTGAATTTGCATTTGCAGAATTGTATTGCAGACACATTCTATTTTGCTCAAAAGGTATACAATCTGCAGGCAGTCAATACAGGCAGTCAATCCATGTGACATTTTATAAATTCCTACTTTGGAAAGATAACCAGTATGACTCAAGATTGGAATACAGAATAACTCTAACCTCACATCATTAATGCTTTGTCTGAGCTGAGATATCACCTTTTTTTAATAAAACCTTAAGTTACCTCGGGAATGTAACTTAAAAGAAGTTCTGTGATTTATGTATTAATGAACCGAAACGTGCAACCCATTCAAAAAGATGAAAGACTTAACAGCAATCTAGGTTTATTCAATATATTGTTTCAGTTGCATGATACTGTAATCTTTTGCCATAAATTTTGTGTCTTATGGTTCTGCTCCACAGCTACCTGATGAAGGAACAGTGCTCTGAAAGCTAGGACCTCCAAATGAACCTGTAGGACTATAACCTGGTGTTGTGTGATTTTTAACTATGTCCACCCCAGTCCACCTCCATAACATGGATAACATCCCTAGATAGTGTTGAGTAAAAACAGCTAGGAAGGAGAATGATCAGTTTTATGGCATATTGGTAGTGTCCTTCTGTACAGGAGGCTTGGTTCAAGTCCCACCTGGTCCAGAGGTGTATCTAAACAGTGTGATTAAAAATATCTGGAAAGGAGAATTGAAGGCTGCTAACTAACCCAATCACAAGCCACCAGTGGCTAGTACTCAGAACCCAATGCAATATCCAGCACCACTTTCTAACTGCAACTAGAGATAGGAAAGATATTGTCAGTCCTCAGAACAAAAAAAACACTGTTGGCAGTTATACGGATTGGAACCAGAAGGATTTTGTTGATGACAAGATCCTTGATTGGGTTTGTTTACGTTGACAAAGCGGGAAGTCCAGGCTGACCAATATAAACAGGGGATTTAGAATCCTCTCAATTCAGGCAACTGATTCCTAGCTGGTTGACCACAACCAGTGTATTGCACACAAGTAAATAAAGGGTGATGGAATACCGGCCTCTGTGCAGTTATTTCAGCAGTAAATCCGCTGTTGAGGAGAATCCAACTCACAATAATGTTGGCTCCGAACCTGAAACCTTGCCTAGAATCATGTGTTTTACTTCAGTCTTGGTGTTCTGGAAATAAAACCTGAAAACCTTACAGCCATCCAGAATTTTTTTTATGCTGCTCCTGAAATATGATTTTTACCAATAAATATGCTGCATTGCTTCATCCAATAACATTATTTTTGCACCCTCAAGTGGTTTATTTTGAAATCAAGCTAGAATCTTAAGGTTATTTGCAAAGAGAATGTATCCTGATCTCCTAAAAATGCTCTCAGTACACATGTGCAAAGGATTTATGTGCAGTGCCAGCACTGCCAGTGACTTGACTCTTTCCTGTTTGTTCATATTTTATGCTTGTTTGGCTGTTGCCATGTCTTTTACTGGTAAAGTGTTTTGCAAAATATACACACGCAGTACTCTCCACATGCGCAATGTAAACTCTTTGAGGGTGTCAAGAGACATATACTTTCACAAAAAAAGTCAAATTATTTTATTTCTAAGTTTTGCTTACTTATTTCAGTAATGTCTTCACAGAATGATACATTTGAAAGCAGTTAAGCTAATTTGGCTTTTACATGGATGTACAATTATGGGCACCAGTTGCTAAGTTCATAGTTTAATGAAAGCACGCATCAAAATTGATTAATGGATATTAATTGACTCTCAGATTATGTTATCATGTTTTAACCAGTAACAAGTAACAATTTAAATAAAGATGTTGATTAATTATGTGACTTACTAGTCTTATTCTCTTCACCTGCAGTCTAATGGATTACAGGTTTTCTTTTGTGGCAAACGTCTATTTTTGGCATACGTTTTTTACTTGTTAAGATTATTCTATCATTGTATAGAACTGCACTTTGATAATAATGATGAAGTCAGTTAAGTATGAATACCTATTTTTGATCATATATATGTTGCATAGGCATTTATACTAAATTTGCTGGAGTGAATGAAGCATATTAGACAATGTTGTTTCTCTGACTATACCAACTATATGCTGGACACTCTTTCTTATTGTAAAACATAATCACTATTGCACATAAACAGAACATGGAGCAATCCAGCACATCAGTACAAGCAACTCCATAACTTACACTAACTTGCAACCCTGAGTTGATGTTATCATTGAATCAAGGGACTGCTGAAAATGAAAATCTCTCTGTGTGTAGCCAAGCAGTGCATACCACTGTGCAGGAATTTAAATCTGGAACATTGCCTTCAATGTTTGTACTGATATAATGGGACTATAGCCTTTGGTAGGTGGGTGACAGCTTCCTTCAACAAGTTTTGCATGTATTTACATTGAGGTAGTTAAGAATAGTTGCAGAGAACAATATCACAAAATCACAAAAGGGAAATTAATTTGATTTAACAATGTGCAGACTTAATGAGCCTGGCAATGTAAGGGTCATTATCTTAGTTGCTCAAATGAAATGTTCCTACTACCTACCTTGCCTCACCTGGAAGATAAGAATATGTGGAAAATCTAGTTTGAAGAATGATGATCCGAATCAATCTGACAGTGGGTCATTTTGTTCACTCATCTAACAACAATTACATTTTACAGCGTACTTCCGCAAAGCAGTTTCTCTTTACAGTAATAGGCTGGAATTATACAATAACAGTTCATAATCCAATCCAACTCCATGTTCTTTTTTCCTGTCAAACATTTAATCTTTTAAGGACATTAAGGCAAATAGTACAAAGTTAAAATTGATGCAATACTAAAAGACACAGCATCAAAATGACAAAGGCAAACCTTGAATTGAATATTGCAAGAATACAATCAAATATGCGAACAAGGAATAAGAATAGACTATTTGGTCCTTCCAGCCTGCTCCGACATTCAATAAGATCATTGCTGATCTGATTCTAACCTTGTCTCTATGGTTCTGCATCATCTTTCATTGCTTTGGTAATCACGAAATGAAGCATGATGATATTAAGAAAAGATTGTGGTTGTTGTCGGAGACAAGGAAAGCTATAGAAGAGAGTGTTGATGAGAGGAAGGGTTTGGGGAGGGAGCAGTGAAATTGGAATAACTGCATGACAATGAATGCTTCACAATTTGCAAGTGTGCTAAATAAGTTTAAATAGGTTAGCAAGGAGGAGATAGGTAAATTATTTCACACAGAAAAGAGCCCAAAGGGTATATAGAGAAACTAGAACAGTATAGCACATAGCCTTTGGCCCTCGATGTTGTGCCAACCTTTTATCCTACTCTAAGATCAAACTAACCTACATACCCTTCATTTTACTATCATCAATGTGCCTGTCCAAGATTCACTTAAATGTCCCTAATGTATCTGACTAGCAATGCGTTCCACACACCCACCACTGTCTGTTTGAAGAACCTATCTCTGACATTTCTGAAAATTCTGGAACAATTTTCAGGTTGTTTTCCATTGTAATTGCTCAACAGCTGTATAATTGTTCTCAGGAACTGGATAAGATTTCCCTCAGGATTCTTGAGGAAATTAAGAAAAAATTGCAAGAAACTTTTCACAGATCTTCCAAATCTCACTGTGTATTTGAGAGGTACCTGAGCACTGGAGAAAGGCCATTTTTGCTAACTTCATTCAATTTAATGTTCAATAAAAATAAATTATGATGAAAAATTACAGAATCATATTCTGATTCGACACCTGCACCTTTTTATATTTGCATGGATTTCTTTAATACTTGATTAATACTGCACAGGGTCCTCTCTTGCTGATTGCCCTCAATCTCTACTGTGGGTACATTTAGCCCCAGCTGATCAATATTTATTCCTATTCAGTTGCTTCAAAGCTGCAAATGTTGGTTTCAGGCAGCTGCGAACTAGTAAATACGTACATGAGCAGGTGATGTGAAGTTGATAGAATGCCTGGACAGTTATGCAATGACAAGACTGCAGTATTGGCTTGAATGTGCATACTGAGAGGTTAGCCTACTGTAACCATAACTAAAATAACAAAGGTGATTTAGTTGTTATCATTGTACTCTGTACTCCACCACCCAAAGCCTATTGAGAAATGGGTACTGTCCAGTTCATTGCAAAGTAGTACTGGTCAAATGTTCTTGGGTAAGATCTTCAATCTGTGTTTAGTTAACTAACCTCACTGAGGCTCCCTTGGATCAGAACAATTTCACTTGTGTTTTGGGCTGATGGGGAATAATAACTAGACTTTCTGCTCCTGAATGCAATCCAGTGATGCCGAATAGAAATCTGATGTGTGAATTATAAATGAAAAATGAATTAGACTTAGATTTTCTGGTTTATACATCAAGAACACCCTAGTTGGATTATCCACACTAATAGATCCAAAGCCCCCAAAAACTATTGTATATATAAATAGTGAAGGAAAAAGGAAATTATTTCTGCCAAGCTATGAGTTTGGAAAGACTCCAGTTATTAAATGGAAATGTTTCCATGGATGCAAAAGAATGAAGAAGTAAAATAGTCATCTAAGATTTTGATATCCCTTTCACTGCACTGGCTGCTTTAGTATTTCAGAGAGCAATTTGAGTTGGAATGACAAAATGGGCAAGATTTTTTTCCAAAAATAATGGTTTGCCAATTTGACTTGACTTCTTTAATGAATTAATGGAATGTGAAACTAACATTTATTATCTTTTGTTAGTTTTCCCTGAGAAGGTAATCGTTGCAGTCTTTGTCGTACAGGTAAACCCACTGTGCTATTAGTCAGGTCTGGAGAGAGTAATCATAGCCCCAGTGCTTCTCCTGTTTCTGGGTCCCTTATCATCAGCCCTCGCTTTCCTCAACATGCAATCCTCCCAATCACATTGAATCACAGAATTGAGAACAATGGTCACAGTGGGATTGAACTGGTTTCTATTGGTTCTGCAAAACTTTTTAGCTTTTTTCTTCCATAACCTAACGTACAAGCCAATAGAAAGCTCAGGTTTTGATACACTTTACCACCACGGCTTTGACAGTTACTCACAACATGGTCTTTCATATTATATAACCAGCTCTGTTATGTTGAACATAATTCTATGCAATATCTGGATATTACTATTTTCTTTAAAACTTGAAAATTACAACAAAATCCACAAGTAATAATCTGAAGGGCAAATGAGATCATCTTAAACCAATAGTGACACAATTTCTTGATGCACCACCTCTGGTTTTATGTTCAAGTCAATAAATGACAAAAAAACTTTCCAGTAAATTAATACCCCACTTATCTGTAGTAACGTGCTGTTTCTTTTCATGTAAGTGGACTTGGGTACAGAAAAAAATACATGTTGCAACTGATCGATAAATATTTCCACAATTAAAATTAAAACTAACCACACTTAAAATTGCTAGCCCAGTAGCAAATATTAGAAAAAGAAAAATTCAGAGGCTGTAAATAAGGAATGAAATACTTCTTTGAGGGACTCCTGCTTCAATCTCACTAACTCACTTATGAGGTGATATAGTCACATCGTAAAATTATCTTATGCATTTGTGTTGAAGTATGGTGCATTTGACACACAGAGAAGCAGAATTGGAATAATTCAACAATATCCTTGATTAGCATCATACTTACATTAAATTTAAAGCCACAACAAACAAGGAAGTCATTAACAATCACAACAACATGTAAATTAATGCAAAGACAATAGTCATCAGTTAGCAACCAAAGTTTATTTTTCCACAATAGTTGATACACACATCTACACACAAAAAAGCCATTATCCTGAACATTCCATCCATTTGACAAGTTCCATCATCATACATCTGGTCAAAAAAGTAAAGGCCCATGGGATATCGGTTTATGTGTTGAATTGGTTCCAAAATTGACTTTGTTACAGGAAACGAAGTGTCATGGTCAATGACTGCGTTTATAAATGGAAAGCTGTTTCAAGTAGTGTTCCACATGGCTCAGTGTTGGGACCCCTGCTGTTTGTTTTATACATTAACAATTTGGATTTAAACTTGGGGAGGGGGCATAACTGGGAAATTTGCAGAGACACAAGTTTGGCCATGTAGTGGATAGCATAGAGGATAGCAGTAAACTCCAGACTGATATAGATGGGTTGGTAGAGTAGGCAGGCAAGTGGCAGGTGGAGTTCAACTCTGATAATTGTGAGACAATGCATTTAGGGAGATTAAACAGTAAAAAGGAATACCCAATAAATGTGAATATATTTAGATGGATAGATGAAGTAACAGATCTTGTGCAAATGCACAGGTCCCTAAGGGTAGCAGTACAGGTCGTTAAGATTGTAAATAAGGCATATGAAATGTTCTCCTTCATTGGCAAAGGTATAGAATACAAAAGTATGGATATAATGATGAAACTATAAAAAAACATGGTGAGGCCATAACAGTATTGTGTGCAGTTCTGGTCATCACATTACAGGAAGGTTGATGTGGAGGAGCTGGCGTTGGACAGGGGTGTACAAAGTTAAAAATCACACAACACCAGTTTATAATCCAACAGGTTTATTTGGAAACACTAGCTTTCAGAGTGCTGCTCCTCGGAGTTCCTCAGAGCTATCTGATGAAAGAGTAGGGCTCCGAAAGCTACAGGAAGGATGTAATCACCCTGGAGAGTGTGCAGAGAAGATTCACTAAAATGTTGCCAGGGCTGCAGAATTGTTGCTACGAGGAGAGATTGGAGAGTTTGGGGTTGTTTTCCTTGGAACAGAAAGGTTTGAAGGGTGGCATGATTGAGATATACAAAAGTGTAAGGGGGAGAGGTAGTGTAGACGGGGGGGGAACCGGTTTCCTTTGCAGAGAGTTCTAAAATCAGGGGTCATACCTTCAGGTTAAGTGACAGAAAGTTTAGAGGAGACATAAGGAAAAATGCGTTGACGCGGAAAGTGGTGAGTGCCTGTTATTCACTGCCTGAGTTGGTGAAGGAGCAAAGACCCTAAAATCTTTTTAAAAATACTTGGATCTGGACCTTAGGTGCTGTAAGCTGCAGGGCTATGGGACAGTGTTCAGGAAGATGTGATCAGAAAGGGCATCTGGGTGTCTTTGGGTCAGCATGGACAAGATGGGGCGAACGGGCCCTGTTTTGTGCTATATCATTTCTCTGGTTCTATGGTTCTGTAGGCTGGTGAAGTCACAGCTGAGCATTTCCATCACATATGCACAAAGCTGGAAAAATTTTAACCAGGGAGTCATAACTCTTTTTATTCCATCTTAGATGTCAATCACAAATTTAAATTTAACAGTTGTCACAGTGTTTATTATAATAGCATCCATTGTCCTTTCTCTAGATAGCAGTTTCCAAACATATGCTGCTTTAAGATAAAGATTCCACATTGATTTACAAGTAGTTTATTACGTCTGTGATTTCAGGCATAAGTGTTTTCCAATTAGCTGAATGTTTCTTTTGTTGACAGGTTTGAAATAGTTCTCTGTTCTTTACAGTACCCTCTCCTCACCAGTCATCTTACTGATTTGCAGCCTTGCTCTCACCTCCCTATTTCTTCCCATCCCCTTGCAGCTTCTCAGTCAATTCCCACATTCCACCTGCAGTCTTCTACCAGCCCCAATGCAACTTTCCTGTCTTCCCACCTGTCAACGCACTCCCTACCTTCTTGCCATCATCCCTAGGCAGCTTGCAGCCTTAATGTCTTCATTCCATCGCCCCTAGCAATGATCGAGTCTTTGCCACCATGCCCCTTAAAGTCTCCCTGCCTTTCCCTCCTTGCAGCCTCCTTTCTACCTTCTTCCTCTTGGAATCCCCTTCTCCCCCAGCAAGCTTCTTCAACATCCCAATCCCTTCTCACAAAGCCTTCTTGTAGCATCATTCTTGTTGTATGTTGGAGCACTAACCATTGGCAGTTTGTGATTGTGTTACAGAGCTACCGTCAATCCTACTTTCCCTAGGTCAATGGTGTTGAGCAATGATAGGGGATAAAGCACTAGTGATTCTTAACAAAAAGAGTTCTTAATAACAAGATATGTTTCATTGCATAGCAATAGATACAAGTTACATTTACTAGTTAGGCATTATCATCAAGACTAACAGGAGCTAGAGATGATACATTTCTCCCTTTTGGGATCTAAAGGTAGACTCCTTGATTTTCCATCCAAGACCATGTGACATTATCAGATTAGGTGGAGACTAATGTACTCTTCAACAATAACCTATTGGATCCATTAATTCATAAAACATCCACTCACAAGCTTTTTTATTATAGTTAAGATTTACACATTCAGATGTCCACCTAATTTGCATTTGCTTCCACTTCATCTTCGGATGACATTACAAATTTGGGCATTTTGAAAGTCACACAATTCTTCTGGAATACATTCTCTTCAGACTCATAAAATGGTATGTTTTTAGGCTTGAGAACTGTTGACCTTGATTCTGATCTTGAGCTTAGTTGGTCTATGAATCCTTGCCATAGTTCCTCATTGGATTCATCCCAATTAAACATTAGTGAATGAAAGTTTTGCAATGAGACAAGGCTCCTCTGATTCCTCTGTGCAACTCCTTCAGCTGTACAAAAAATATACAATCAGTGCTGGTCTGCTGACTCTCAGACAACCGTACCATTTCTGTTGAAGTCCCTTATCCATACAGGTCCCTTGGCTCAACTGCTATGTCCAATGACTTACATCATAGTGAGTTAGCAACTGCTCCCGATAAGACTGCTCCTTGTTGTGAACATTATGTCCCAAAAAGAGAAATAAGTACAGGAAACAGTCTTGATTGCTCATGTGAAAGCACCTTCCAGAATCCAGTGTGAGCATCAAATTTGGTTAAAATCTCTATTTGAGACGTTTGGCTAAATTCTTGTTGACTGTAGACATAGAATGAATTTGTTTGCTACTGTCTTTTGGAGTTGTGTTAGATCAACATATATTTTGATCAACCATTGGGTTTGGGTACAATAACCACATCTGAACACCATTCAATTTGTCTGGTCACCAATTTTGAGCATTTCCTCATGATCCTTCTCAACTTTCTTCTTTAAGGACTGCAGAACCTTTCTGGATGTGTAGATACATAATAGTATAGCATCCTTCCTTAATGTGATGTATTCAGTATTGCATTTGCCTAATGCTGTGAGTAATTTAGGGTATTCCAAATCATAGGAGTTTTTCTTGTTGTGTTGTTCCAACTCTTTGACCCTATCAGCATGTCAAACCATTGGCTTGCTGGTTATAGTTGTGACAGACAATCCAGACCATGAACTTCAGAGATTTATGGCTAAATGCAATACTGCTTCTGCTAATGATCCATGTTGATCCTTGTTTTGTGTTGCTAGATCTGTTCTGAATCTATTCAAATTAGCACAATGTAAGCATTCTGAGTATGGTGATCGGACTTCATCTCCACAAGGACTGTATAGTGGTCACTTGTACCACTCTTCTCACAGGAGATGCATCTACAACAGGTAGATTAGTAATGCTGGGTTCAAATACATTTGACCATCTTGTTGGTTCTCTGTCCGCCCACTGCACACCCAGTTTCGCAGAAGTATCCTTCAGGACTCGATCAGTTCAATCAATAGTGGTGCTATTCAGCCATTCTTGAACACTGAAGTTCCAAACTCCGAATACATGTTGTAGGCTTTCTACAGTATTTCTTCTTCAGTGAGTGGTCAAACATAGAGATGCGTTATGCATAGCATTACTGCAATGCAAAATAGGATAGATTCAGAACAGAACTTGCGGCTCTAAACTGCGTATCTATGAGAAGAATGTGAATCATTGGTGACAGCAGAATTGAATGTAATCACAACATAACACCTCACAATCTGGCTCATTCCTTACTCTGCCATTATCATTAATCAGAGGAAGGCCAACAGATCATAATCTGGAAGAGGTTTTCTTGCCCGTGTTTGATCTGAAGCCATTTGACTTCATTGAATCCAAAACTAACATTGAACCACTCTGCTGTCCCTCTTGTGGTCATTCTACTAGTGGGACGAGCACATCCACCATCATTAGCCATGTAATGCTTGGAAGAGACCAAGAAACTAGAGGAAATAAGCTCTAAATCAATTCATCAGGGAGAATCTGAGAAGGTCCTCTCCAATTTCCACAGGAAATTGAAACAAATTCTGGGAGATATCTGTGACCATAAGATACATTTTCCATTAATGCATTATTGTATGGCATGAAAACATTCTGCTTCTCAGAAGATAATTAAAATGAATAGTTACATTGACAGAGAGGGCAAAGAACTAAGTGAGAGTCAAAACTAACAAGTATGGCAGTTGCTAAATAACACATCATCAAGTGGAATGTATCCACTAACTTAAATAATTAACTCATATTTAAAATAAATGGATTTTTATTATTAATTCCATTCAGGAAAAAATATTTTCAAAGGCCAACTATATTAGGTTAACTAATAATGATTGAATTTGAACTAAGATGAATCACAAATACACTAAAATTTTAACGGTTTTGCAACATGTTGGCTAGCTAACATCAGCACTAAAAGAAAATCTGCAGTGAACCATTTCTGGAAATCTGATCGAAGATCCCAGTGTGACACAACTGCTTTTCCTGTGGGTTTCAGGGAAAGAAGCAGCTTAGCCAACTCGATGTCTCATGGTCTAAACAGCATCTTGTAATTTTTTTTCAAATGCCAGATCATCGTAAGATGACTTGGCCAACTTTCTGGGACCACTACAAAAGGCGATCCTGCCAAGAGTCAGCCTTCACATGAAACAGAGGTCTGTATATTTCTGGTCACGTTCAATTTGCTCACAGATGATAGCAGCTGCTCAGACACACTGTTTACTGTACTCAATACTGTCCCAGAACTAAAGCCACTGAATGAAAACAGTGCTGCTACTGTAATTATCGTCTTAATAACAAGAACAGCATAAGATAGAAGGAAATCAAATCAAAGCTACATTCCGAAACTTCTCAGGCATTGATGTCACTTAATACAACTGTCCAGACAGAAAATAAGTATTGAAGAGTCATTGACGATAGTACTGACTTACACTAGCAACATCAGTTTTTTTATCATTAGGATACATGCACTCTCATATCAGAACACAGGGAATCATTTTTCAACAAACTCAGTGATGCCATCTTATGATGAACTAAGTTAGAACAAAGTGAAGCTTAAGGCATCTCAGTGTAGTTGCCTTTATTCACATACTTTTTAACTTGACAAAACTCTTCAATGATGTTTTGATTTTGCAGGTATAATTTGTAATATTCAAATTTACAATCTGTCATGTTCTCAGTGAAAGATATTTAAATCAAATATTAAAAGTTAAATTGTTGATTGACAACAGTTGATAGAAATTTACTAAAGCTCCCCTGAAAGGGTTTGGCTAGTTTTCAATTGTGAACCACAGTGCAGAGAAAAGGCAACAGTTACTGATGTTAGTAGGGCAGCATTGACACAAAATAGCTGTCATTTCTGCTGCGATAACAAAAGCAACTACACTTCAAAAGTAATTAATTGTGCAAAAAACTTAGTCATTTCAATAAGCTAAGGAGCTCTTCAAATGAAGGCATGTCAGGCTAATTTGATGATTTAGCACAATGACTCTGCCCATTCATATCTCTACTCATTTATTGTGCTCCATGACAAAGAAAGGTGCTGTATGGCAGCCACGTAAAACCAGGTAGATGACATGCCTAGAGATACTCGGCTGGAAGCTACTTGTTTTTCATTTGAAGCTGCTGTTCTGAGCAGATGACAGGGATGGCCAGTTGAAGCTTTGTTCCTTAAATATAACCACCAATGTCTGGCAATGTCATCAGACTGCAATTGTGATTTCAATAGTGGCCTTAGTGAAGAAGCAGCTTTTCCATTAGATAAAGACAGAAAAAGCTCAAATACACCAATTTAAAATAATTTGCTTTACCTACTTTGTAGGGCAAAGAGGAATGGAAGGCCTCCCCTACTCTAAGCTCTTCTCCATCTCCCTCTCACCAGATCTTTCTCAGAGGTCCCTGCCTGTGATTTATCATCTTCTCTGCCAATGTTCCTGTGGTCTTTGCTTGTGGCTTCCTGCCACCTGGACTACTACTTCTGCCTTCTGGTTAGCTGCTACTCTTACCTATTTCATGTGGGCAGCTGACCACTGGCACACAAATGAGGTTGAGAATTAATCTCACCAATGTCTTTGAGGTGTTGAGGTACTGGTGAGAGTGTTATTTTTGCTTAATTCCATCCTGCCCAAATAATTGCTGCTTCAGTATAAATCAAAGTTAGGATTTTTAAAAAGAGAAACCTACATACTTATTTAAATATTGTAGAGAAATTCCTCATCTAAATAAAGCTCCTTCTATTAAGTGATATTCACATTTTGAATTCTGGTGCTTATTCTGGAGTAATCAATAATATGGTAACTTTGAAGAAACTTGAGAAAATGATTTTAATCACAATATATTTGATCTAGTTTCAAATCTCATGCAATTAAACTGGGAAGAGGAATCAGTCTTGACCATAGGTATTTTTTCAAGAATGGTAAATCATATAAATATGAAAAAAAATGTTTAATTTATCTGTGACTGGCTAACATAAGGCAAAATTAAAAGCAAAAGCAATTGTTGACTCAGTAACAGTTACAAGATACACCAAATATCCTGAGATTCATTATTGTCACAAAATCGTTAAATGATGTTACAAATATGTTTTATTATTCATTTAATAAGCAACTGCACCTGAAGCTAAACAGATATTTTTATTAAATACAAAAATAGGAGAAGAGCAGTGGGAATGACTGAAATTATTTTCATATCCTGAAGGTATCAGTCTAATGTAATATATTAGCCTCTTGTATAGTCAATTGCCCAGGACACTGAAATAGTCCTTCAAATAACTTTCCTTTTTTTTTTGCCAAAAATCCATTTCACCAGTTGGTCCAGAATTTGGTGTATCTTGTAACTGTTACTGAGTCAACAATTGCTTTTGCTTTTAATTTTGCCTTATGTTAGCCAGTTACAGATAAATTAAACATTTTTTTTCATATTTATATGATTTACCATTCTTGAAAAAATACCTATGGTCAAGACTGATTCCTCTTCCCAGTTTAATGTCAATCTCTGAATAGGTTTCCTTTGGATCTCCAATGCACTTCTTGCATGCAAAATTCTGGACCAACTGGTGAAATGGATTTTTGGCAAAAAAAAAAGGAAAGTTATTTGAAGGACTATTTCAGTGTCCTGGGCAATTGACTATACAAGAGGCTAATATATCACATTAGACTGATACTTTCAGGATATGAAAATAATTTCAGTCATTCCCACTGCTCTTCTCCTATTTTTGTATTTAATAAAAATATCTGTTTAGCTTCAGGTGCAGTTGCTTATTAAATGAATAATAAAACATATTTGTAACATCATTTAA
>NC_057733.1:25415110-25446961 GCF_004010195.1 Chiloscyllium plagiosum | reverse complement strand
ATGATTGAACTGCACCTTGCTCTGGACAAGCCAACCTTGAGGATTTTTACAGCTTCAGTCTCTGAAGTAGAAAGAAGCTGTTCAAGTGCTGGAGTCAGTGCAGAGAAGATCATGATGTTAATTACGAGTATTTGAGGTCTGGGTTGTCTCTTTAGTTTTTCACAAAAAAAAAGTAGCTGGGATGATCTTAATTTGTGATAAAAACCAGTAATGAAAGGGAAGTAGGAATTATGGGAATATAAATGAAAAGGTTAAGATTCAAACTAGATAGATATAGGTTTAGTGCTGATTTAACGGAAAGATTTTACGAAAAGGAACTATTGGCACATTGAATGGACAGATGTAAATAGTGGATGCAAAACCTCAAATTATAACAATTAGAACAAACATATGAGATTGTTCTTCTGGATGGAAGAAGTGGAACCAACTGGTCTCCGTATATCATACCTGCTTTGTAGAAGAAAGTTAGCAACAGCCATTCAATGGATGAGAAATGGATTGCAAAATTTAAGATTGAGAAATGTAATATATAAAACTGGTTTTGAAATACACATATGTTTTAAACTAATATCTGTATTTACATGAGTCCCCAATATTACAATAATTAATTATTATTTTGTCCTGCTAACTGGGCACTAATGGGTGTCATTTATCAGTAAGGCCAAAAATAAAGTTGTGGTTCCCCATTGGGCTGACGCATCTTTTGGTCTTCAATACAAACCGATACAAACTCATGTTGGCAAAAAAAAATCAGAATTTGAAAACATTGGCATCACTTAGGTGTCATAAACTAAAACCATAATTAGAAAATCTTTTACATTGTCATTGTAACAGTCTGGAATCCCCACTGCCGAGTGATCTGGCATCCTACCTTCAGCAACCCTTCACACTGAAACCACCCCAGAGAAAAGTATAGTCTTCTACTTGTGAGCCTTTTTTCTTCAAAGCTATAAGGAATGCAATAATTTTCCTTAACCACTTTTCTCTCAACTTAACCAATCCTCATTACCATAGATTGGTTTCTACATAGAGTCATTAAATCATAGAGATGTACTGCACGGAAACAGATTCTTCAGTCCAACTTGTCCATGCCGACCAGATATCCTAAATGAATCTAGTTCCATTTGGCTCAGATCCCTCTAAACCCTTCCTATTCATATATCTACTCCGATGCCTTTTGCATATTGTAATTGTACCAGCCTCCACCACTACTTCTGGCAGCTCATTCCATACAGGCATAATCCTCTGCGTGAAAAAGTTGCCCTGTAGGTCCCTTTTAAATTTTTCCCCTCTCATCCTAAATCTATGCCCTCTAGGTTTGGACTCCTCCATCCCAGAGAAAAGACCTTGTCGCTTTACCCTATCTATGTCCCTCATTATTTTATAAACCTCTGTAAGGACATCCTTCAGCCTCCAACCCTCCAGAGAAATTAGCCCCAGCCTATTCAGCCTCTTCCTATAGCTCAAACCCTCCAATGCTGGCAACATCCTTGTAAATCTTTTCTGAACCCTTTCAAGTTTGACAACATCCTTCCCTATAGCAGTGAGACCAGAATTGGATGCAGTATTCCAGTCTTCCAAAAGTGCTTAAAATGTCCTTACTCACATTTATTCCTGTTCCTGTGCCCTTCGACTTGCAATACTTTCAATTTTAAAATTCTCATCCTTAATTTAAAATCCTTTCAGGACTTTACCTTCTCTTGAGTCTGACATCTCCTCCAGTTCCACCACATTCTAAGGCATCGGTACTCATTTAATTCTGGCTTTGATCATCTCTCATTTTTATTGTTCTACCTTTGGCGGCAAAACATCAGCTACTTAAGCCTGGAATACCCTCCCCAGAAGTATTTTCTTTTCTCCTTTCATATTTTCTTCATTAGCTTTTTGATTAGTTATTAACTACGCAGCCCAATATCACCCAATGTGTTTTGGTGTCAAATTTGATTCCTGTGAAATACCTTTGTGTTTTAAGAAATCAAAAGCACTACATAAAGATAAGTTGTTGTAGTTCCATTGCTAGTACAACATCGGTGGTCAGAATGTTGTTGGTTGTACACCGAACAGCAGTTTTACCCGGCAAACTCTGTTGGCGTTCCAGTACACCTTGTGGGAGGTACAATCGCTTGGAAATTGCTCAGTCTGATTAAGTGGTTTGAGTGATTAAAGATCTTAAGTAACTATTTGGAGCAGAATGTGGTGTTCTTCCAATGTCCTGCTTGTAACTAATGATGACAAAGAATCTAGTCATTTGTTCAATCACTTAGTGAAATTCTACTGGTGCAGAAAAGTTGCTTATCTCAATATGATGTATTCATCAGAGTTGATTAGTGTGTTCTAAGTGCAACCAGTGCTTTCGTGATTGCTCTTAATGTTAACAGTATGTAGCTAATGAAGTAACGTCTAACACTAAACAAAAAAAAGCAAAGAACTACAGATACTGGAAATCAGAAACAAAAACAAGAAGAAGTCTTGTTGTTTTCTCACACAGAAGTTGCCAGACCTCTTGCATTTTATAGCAATTTCTGTTTTTGTAGTTGTTGGTAATGGTTGAGTCTCACTAGAATTAATCATGAATTTCAGATGTAATTTAACTCGCCTTTAAGTAATATGAATTTAACATTTATTGTTTAATCAAGACTGAGTCTACCTACTGTCCAAGATATTGTATGACATCCTTGCCACATAGTACCAGAAGTATAGATTAATACAATGCCAGCAAGAACGATTAGTGACAGCAAATTTATCCCATAATGCTTGTGGGTTGGAAATTAATGTTATTCTTGAGACAATGCTTTCAGTTCACATAAACTCTAATGGATAGCTGTTGTGACACAGTGGTGATGTCCCTCCCTCTGAGCCACGAGGTCTGGGTTTAAATCCCACCTGCTCCAGAGGTATATAATAATATCTCTAAACAGGTTGGTTAGAAAATATCAAATGGAAATATTCCCATTGGAATACAAATGGAAGTAATGATCCAAAAATTAATATTTTCAACTTAACCTACATGATAGGCAAGTGAGTATTAATAGTTCTGTTGATGTAGTAGCTAATGCTGTAACACCATTTCAGAAAAATCAAATTAGTGACAGATCTGAATGGAAAACCTTTGGAACCAATCAAGTCTAGAAAACACAACTGAAGGATGCTTGAACCAATCAAAACGTGGGTGAGTGAGTATGGAGGCTGCTTGATCCAATCAAAGGGCAGGACTGTCAGGTACAGTCACAATGGTTGGACAGTGGGGCTGACAGTCACCAAAACCAGTCACAGTTAACTATTTTCCAGTGTTGATTACATCTGAAATTCAGCTCCCAGTTTTTAAACTGCTTTCTGACTGTGTTGTTTGCTTATTTTGCATTTGTCCAACAAGAAGTTAAACAGAATGAATGAATTGTAAAAAATGCTTTTTAAGATAATTTTTCAGACCATCTGTCATTTGCCCAGATGTTGTTTCATGGAATTTTGCTAAAAAAAAAGGTCTTAGGGTGCAGGTTTCTTGCCTTTATTGGTCAGTGCACTGACTATAAGAGTTGGGAGGTCATGTTGTGGCTGTACAGGATATTGGATAGGCCATTTTTGGAATATTATGTGCAATTCTTTTCTCAGTGCTATGGATGGGAAGGCTGAAGTTGCCATGAAGACTCTGCCCTCTCAACGTTGCCCCTCACCCAAGGTATGGTGACCTTCAGGTTAAACTCGCCACCGGTCATCCCTTTCGAGTGAGAAAGCAACCTCCTGACACTGTGGTGACTTTACTTGCTAAAAATAACAAAAATCAGCATTTTCTGAGAAGTGGGGATTTACCTAAACCTACAAAACATTTCCCATTGCCGCCAAACATATGTCTTGAATTCACTCCAACTTTAAATTCTGTTTCTATGTATCACAACAGCAGGGAGTTATAAGCATTGCATGGAGATTTGTTTTGTCTCTGACACACTCTGGTGGTATGCAAGAGATCTTCACCATTAATTTAAACTTTCAAAATTGATCTGATACGTTTAGCTCTGAAAAATGCAGATTATTTTTCTACTAGTTTAATTTCGTATTCATTCATGGACTGTGAGTGTTACTGGTATTTTTGATTGTCTTTGTGTAGGTGCTGGTGAACCGCCTTCTTGAAAATAACTGAGAGACAGTATGGTGGTCAGATAACTCTAAAGGCCTCCAGGATTATTCCAGAAATATTGATTCTTTTTCAAGGGCATGTTTAATAAATTAAAACATGGAAGTCAACTTTAAATCTAGCTGGAATCTGTAATTTGCAAACTGCAGAGCTGGAACAGACAGTATTCATGCAGCCAAGTCTTGGACAATCTACTTCTCATTGAAAACATTCAAGCCTTGGTCAGATGCTAATAGCCATATTGTTTCAGAACAATGACAAGGACAATGCCAGCACTAGATAGTTGAAGATTCATAACCTCGTTCTGTAACCTGCAAACTTGGATCTTCATCTCTAACCTCTCACTGGATCTTCCTGGCTCCACCAAATGCTTATATTCAACACAGGCCATAGAATCTTCAAGAAACACCATGAAGAGGGAGATAAAAGAGGCAACCTGGAGACCCAGTTTGCACCGATTTTTTACACCTTCTTTAATGGCACCTCCAAAGGACCACTCTGGTAGGATGACCCGAAGACCAGAGCCAACTCTAGATGACACGGGAAGCCCAAATTAGTGACTGCAGATCCCGAAACATCGGCTAACCCCCAAAGTTTGATGTAAAGCTTGTACCAGCTTTATTGAACAGCTATTATCAGCCATTGTCATACAGCATCGAAACAGCTCCTTCAGTCCAACCAGTCCATGGTGACCGTGAACCCAAATTAAACTAGTCCCACTTGCCTGTGCTTGACCCATATCCCTCTAAACCTTTTCCATACTTATCCAAATGTCGTTTAAACGTTGTAACTGTATCTACATCCACCACTAGACCTGACAGTTCATTCCACACATGAACCTTTCTCTGTGAAAAATGTTGTCCCTCATGTCCTTTTTAAATCCTTCCTCTCTCACCTTAAAATATGACCCCTAATTTTGAACTCCCCCACCCTATGGAAAAGACCCTTGCTATTCAACTTATCTAATCTCCTCATGATTTTATAAACCTCAATAAGGTCACCCCTCAACCTCCTATGCCCCAATGGAACTCCCAGACTTTCCAATCTCTTTTTATATCTCTAACCCTCCATTCCTCGTAACATCACCTTAAATCTTTTCTGAACATTCTCTCGATAAAGGATTCAAAACCAGAGGTAGGGACCTGTAGATAGAGTGAAGATAGGGTGGCACCGTGGCACACTGCTGCCTCACAGCGCCAGAGACCCGGGTTCAATTCCCGCCTCAGGCGACTTTCATATGGAGTTTGGACATTCTCCCCATGTCTGCGTGGGTTTCCTCCGGGTGCTTCGGTTTCCTCCCACAGTCCAAAAATGTGCAGGTTAGGTGAATTGGCCATGCTAAATTGCCCGTAGTGTTAGGTGTAGGGGAATGGGTCTGGGTGGGTTGCGGGTCGGTGTGGCCTTTATGGGCCTGTTTCCACACTGTAAGTAATCTAATCTAAGCTAGATAGCTAGCATAGATTTGAGATGATTTACCTTGAGATTTTAGACTTTTTATTGAAGAATCCTGTGAAGAAGTTGATAAGTTTGATAAAGATTAATTAAAGTACATTAGTAGAGTCTGATAAATATTGTTTTCCTTACTAAAGTTTTAAATTAAGTTATCTCCTTTACTTATCTCACTGTGTAATGAACTGGAGTTGAAAAGGGTTCCTGCAAACTGGTCAAGGTTAGTCAGGGTACATTTACCCAACCTTACACTTTATACCAACATTCTGTTTCATTTTCTTAGTGAGGCCTGTTCATAGAACCAGAAGTCAATGGCAAAATCGGCATGTCGACACTAATCACATTATGTGGAATCTGGAAGCAGCTGTATGCACATGCAGCTGAGAGGGAACTTTGCTGAGAGACATGCCACCCTTTTTGAAGGGCAGGTAAGAGTCAACCATGTTGCCAAGGGCCTGGGATCATATATAAGTCAGGTAATGATGGCAGACTTGCTTTCCTAAAGGACATTAATGAATCAATTTATTTTTGGAATGACTACATGGTTGTATGGAATAACCAATTCATGGTTACTATTAGTGACACCAACTTTTCTATTTCAAATCTATTTCATTATTTTATTCAGTACCTCCAGTTGTTTTGGTGGAATTTCAACGTTTCTAGATAATTAGCTCAGGCCTCTGGATTACCAGTGCAGTAAATATTTCAATATTTCACCATGTCCACCAACCTTCTACATTCCAGGCTTTAAAAGATTCTTTACTTTTTAACTGCCATCGAACACCAATTGAATAGTTAGATAGGGTGTTTCAAAGTAGAATGTTGGTTATTAAAGTTAATAACATACTGAACAAACATGATTTCTTGGCTTCTTTGCTGGAAGTCAGTTATTGTATGACAGTTCCTTCCTGTGTTCATGGCAAGAAATTCCAGGAAATGTACCAGCACATGTTCCAGATGAGGCAACCCCTAAGTATTTAATATAGTGCACATTAACTTTTATTTAAAACTTTTTTCCTGCTGAAACATCAGTAAACCCAACAATACATTGTGATTATTTGTGCAAAAAGCCACTTCTAGTAAATCCTACTACTCCACTAATCATTGGCAAGATGGTTGATACTGGAGAGGAGTAAATATTTAGATGTCTATACTTGGTAATACCATTCAAATTTAGATTCTCTTCCTCAATGCACTCTATAGAAACCATGCAATTTCTAATATTTATGTCATCATCCAGTGCTTACGGTATTTTATTTTTAAGGATGCAAAAGCACAAGTCCTGAAGCTTACAAAGGTAGTCCTGCAACTAATACCAGAAACAACACAAGCAAAGGTTATGGTGTAGCAGTAATGTTACTAGACTAATCATCCAGAGAAACAGACTAATGGTCTGGTTTCATTACCAACCAAGGTAGCTGCTGGAATTTAAACAAAATTAATTTCTAAAAATGGAATTAAATGCTAGCCCATGAATATGTGCTAAAGAAACCTACCATTCTTTCCCTGGCTGGTGAACATATGACTTCAGATCCATATTATTAATGGCCTCATGAGTGGCTAAGCGGTAAGGCAATTAGGGCAGGCTTTTCCATCAATTCCCACATCCCAAAAAAACAATCAAGAAAAAAATGTACAAAGTCCAAAATATCTCACTTACTTTCCTATTCATAAACCATTCTGGTTTGGACGTATAAAATTGTACACTGCCACAGGACTGTGAAGCTCCTAATTTAACACCATCTGGGTGTCACCACTAAAACCATTTCAATAATTCAGGATGAGGGAATATGAGAATCAACTGAGTACCAGGGATTGGATAATGTTCATTTATATAGTGTTATGTAGAATTTGCAGAAAAAGACAGTAAGTCATTTGCACACTTAGCCTATTGATGATATAAGCCACCTGCAATGCTATTTTATCTTACCGTATCACTATTTTGTCAAACAATATGCATTTACAACATCTCGCTCTCCACATACACCAACCTTCTCCATTCAGGAGCCAGCACCTGGCCTGGACTTCTTCCTTATCTTTGCTACATAGTTCATTGTCTTTTACCCCATCAAAATTCTGGACCTGTTCTTCATCAGCCATATTTCTCCACCCCATCCTATTACTGTCTCTGGCTCTTAGTTTTTCTAGGAAGGGAAATCAAAACAAATCAATTAATGAAATATGGGGATGAAAAGTGGTATTAATTTAGCCAGAGTAAGAGATGAAACTTGGACCATGACTAAGAGAAAGTGAGGACTGCAGATGCTGGAGATCAGAGCTGAAAATGTGTTGCTGGAAAAGCGCAGATTCAGGAAGATTCCTGAAGAAGGGCTCATGCCCGAAACGTCGATTCTCCTGCTCCTCAGATGCTGCCTGACCTGCTGCGCTTTTCCATGACTAAGAGAATCAGGGCAAGAGTCTTTAGAGGCATGTTATTTGTGTATATTTCTAGTCAGCCAGGTCAGCAGTGCCACTTTGTGGCATGACACTGTAACTGGAGTTTGGTGAAACAGGGAGTCTCAAGGGGCAAATGTTAAGAAATAATTTAATTTAAGGGCTAATTTAAAGATACAGTCTAGCCTGGTCTTTATTAGCAATTAACTAAAATTTACTTCATTGATTGGGTGCAGTTTAATTGCAGCTTTAAAACAGGAACTTACAGGTACTCAACTGAAATTTGTTAATTAGGTAACATGTTTAATCCAGTTCCAGAAGCCTTTGAATTAGATATTACAAAAAGAGACCACCCGCATTGTTGCCTTGTCGGCACCTGGTGACAGCTTTTTTTTATTAGTGTAACTGGAGTTAGGTGAACAATTCCTCTTTTTTATTTTTCCAATTAACGGGGACTTCTGATCTTTACTCTCCAAGTAAGGGCTTAGGGAATTTGGGGTATAAATAAGGGGAACGGGAAGCCAATACAGGAGGACACTGAGACTGAGCGGGAAATAAAAAACAAGGCCTATGCACTAATCTGGGAGGCCAGAGTGAGAGAAGGGTCAGTGAGTAGAAGACCCAGCGATCAGAAATAATAGGGAGGGTGGAAGAAAAGTGATATCTCAGCAAAAGCTGCAGTTCACTAGTAAGTAACTGCTAATTTGAATACCTTTTCGAAGTTGCTTTCTGATTAATGGCAAATTGAAGAAATATTTTACAAATTTTAAAAATAAAGACCAGTAGAAAACGTAAATACAAACTAAAAAGAAATGAACATGGAGATGCAGGGCTAAGTGATCTGTTGTACCTGTATGATGTGAGAGCTGCTGGGTTCCATTGTGGCTTGAGCAAGTATTGGCTGCTTCAGAAACTGTAGAGTTGATGAGTTGGAGTTTGAGCTTTGAACACAGTGACACATCAGCGAGGGGAGAGTCACCTGGGATGTTGTGTTTCAGGAGGTAGTCTCACACCATAGATTAAGTATTTCAAATTTTGCCAATAGTCAGTGAGGGGAGGGTATGACTATAAGTGAGGCAGATAGAGGGATCCTGAATAGAGCATTGGATGAGCTTCAGGTTTTGATGTTGTTCCCTGTGTAGATGAGGAAAAGATGGTAGGGAGGATGAGCAAACTGACCAGTGTACTATGGTACAGGAGATTATGCAAGTAGAAAGGAGCAAAAAGAATAGTGGTAGTGGATTCTATAATTAAAGGTACAGAATTGTAAACAGAATTGAGAACTGCATAGTACGTTCCTGCATAGTATTGCCAGGGTAAGGGCCATCTTGAAATGGGAGTGGGAGGAGCAGGATCTAATTGTTGTGATCCATGTTGGGACCAAAAACATAGACAAGAGCAGGTCAGAGGCCCTGTTTTTGGATTATCAAAAATTAGGAACAAAACCAGAAATCATATTCTTTAAATTATAATCTGTGAATTATTACTGAAGCCAACATGCAAATTGGTATAGACATAAAATTAAGGAAGTAAACGTATGGGGAAAGGAGTGGTATGAGGAAAGACAGCTTTTTTTGAGGCACTGGCATCAATATGGGACAAAACTGTACTGTGGGGGTGGGGTCCTCCTGAACCCATCTGGGACCAGGATCTTAGCAGAAAGGCTATATATAGTAGTCACAAGGTCTTTAAATTAGTTAAAGGGAAGGAAGGCTCAAGAGAGGTTAAAATTTCCAGACCAAGTAATAGGAAAGGCTCAGGAATCTAACTTCAAGCACAGCAGCTAGGGGACAGCTAAGGGAAGGGGGTCAATGAATGCAGGATTGAGGGCATTATGCTTAAATGCACACAGTATACAAAACAAGATAAATGAGCTTATTGTGCAGATTGAAATTGGCAGGTACCATATTGTGAGCATCACTGACCAGGATGCAAGGAAATCAGGACTAGGAAGTAATTATACACAGATATATAATCTATTGAAAGGACAGGTGAATGAGGAGCAGGGCAGGGTTGCCTTGTTGGGAAGAAATGAAATTAAATCGATAGCAAGAAGTAATATAGGGTCAGAATGTAGGGTCTGTGGGTTTCGCTGAGGAACTACAAAAGAAAAAAGACATTCATAAGGGTTATGTACAGGCCCTCGAGCAGTACTCAGGATGTGGGGCAAAAAGTAAATTAAATTAGATTCCTTACAGCATGGAAACAGGCCCTTCGGTACAACAGGTCCACACCGACCCTCCGAAGAGTGACCCTCCGAAGAGTAACCCACCAAGACTCTTTTCCCTAAATTTTACCTCTGACTGGTGCACCAATTGGCAATTTAGCATGGTCAATTCACCTAACCTGCACATCTTTGGATTATGGGAAGAAACTGGAGCACCCGAGGAAATCCACGCAGACATGGGGAAAATTTGTAAACTCCACACAGACAGTCGGCCAAGGTGGGAATCAAACTCAGGTCCTTGGGAGGCAGGAGTGCTAACCACTGAGTCACTGTGCCACCCATAAATCGGGAGATAGGAGACCAATAACCACAGAGACTTCAATATGCAGGTGGGAAAGGAAAATTTTGTTTGTGGATTCCAAGAAAATAATTTGTGAAATGTCTACAAGCTAAATTTTGAAGCAGCTTGTGGTAGAGCCCACCAGGGAACAGCCAATTCTGGATTTGATGATGTGTAAGGAGGCAGACTTGATTAGGAAGCTTAAGGTGAAGTAACCCTTAGGGGTCTGCAACTACAATGATAAACTCAGAGTGAACTGAGAGGGAGAAATTGGAATCTGATGTAATGATATTACAATTGAGTAAAAGTAGACACGAAGGAGGTGTTTGCCAGCGTTGATTAGAAAGGGAACCTAGCAGGGAAGATGATGGAGCAGCAATGCTAGAGTTTGAGGGTAATGTAAAAGGCACAAAATAATTTTTTTTAAAAAGAGGAAGGAACATACTAATGGAAGGATGAGGCAACCATCACTGACAAGGGAAGTTGGAAATAATCTAAAAGTCAAAAGTAAAGGTATATAATATGGTGACAATTAGTGGGAAGCCTTTAAAAACCAGCAAAGGACTAAAAGGAAGAAAGGGGGAGGAGATACAATGGTGAGCTGGTTAGTAATATAAAAAGACTGCAAGAGTTTTCTTTAGATATAAGGTAAGAAAGGCAACAGTGCACATTGAACTACTGGAAAATGAAATCAGAAAATAATAATAGGAACAAAAGAGATGGTGGAGGAACTGAATAGGTGCATTGCATCAGTTTTCAGTGGAAGACACCAGCAGTATAGCAGTACTTTGAGAGTCAGGGGGCGGAGGTGGGTGTAGTGGCCATCACTAAACAGAAGGTGATGGGGAAGCTAAAATTTGAAGGTGAATAAATCACCTGGACTGAATGGACTACATTTCAATGTTTTGAAGGAGATAGCTGAGGAGACTGTGATAGCATTGGAGGAGATCTTTTGGGAATCACTGCAGTCAGGGAGGGTCTTAGAAGATTTGATATGGCTAATGTGACATCCCATTTAAGGATGGAGGCAGAAGACTGGAAGTTATAGGCTGGTTCACATGACCCCAGCCATTGATAAGATTTTAGAATCCTTTGTTAAAGATGAGATTGCAGAGTACTTGGAAGTGCATGGCGAACAGGGCTGAGTCAAGTTGTCTTAATAAAACTTGCTACACATTTTCTGTAATTATAGCATCTAAGATGCACTCTCTACTATCATTTGGAGGAGTCTTGATCCTTCACTGAAGAAGGAAATTTGATCATTTTACTGAAAACACTGATGATGCATGCCAACTATTGCAGGAGGGCAACAAAACTACTCAGAAAAGGAGACCCTTAACTCCAAACAGGATTATGCTGATATTGCAAATTCAGGGATTCTTAACTTACAAAATAGCCAACAGCAATCTGTAATTGAATTCCATCAACAAGCCTGAATGCACTCAAGGTTCCTTTCAGCAAACAATCAGAGACCCAACTACAGAGCTTCTAATGTTGAGGAGCACCTTGTCAAAACTTAAAATTGGCCATCAAATGAAGTTTGAACATATTAAATTAAGAGCTGGAGAGCTCTAACTACATAAGAAAAACCTAAAGAACTGTGGATGCTGTAAATCATAAACAAAGAGAGAAATAGCTAGAAAATCTCAGCAGGTCTGGTTACATCTGTAGAGAGAAATCAGTTAACATTTTAGGTCCAGTGACCCTTCCTCAGCTTGACCCAAAACATTAAGTCTGATTTCTCTCCACAGTTGCAGCCAGACCTGAGCTTTTCCCGTCATCTTTTTTGTTTCTAACTACATAAGTCTGTGATCTAAAAGCTGAGCTATTGGCAGTCTTGCAACTCAATCAGGTCACAGCCTCCATCTGGAGAAATAGGCACATTGGCTGTTCTTTTCCACCAACAAAAAAAAAACTTCACGTTGAGAAAAGGTCCGATCTTAAGGTGAAACCTCCCAACCAAGTTTACAACAGGGTACAACACAGGAATTTCCTCTTTATACTAGTCCCAAAATTCATCCTATTAGTGAGGAGCACTCATAGTTTTCAGATGTCATTCTCTGTACATAGAAAATTCATGCTGAACTAAGTATGAACCCAGTACCTACTGAATGTGAAATTTCTAACACTGGTCTAATGGGGAAGTCCTCATTTCCTCATCTCCGGGATTGGTTTCAGCTAGTCCTTCATTCTTCCTTTGTCAAAAAATGTGAACCTGGAAAAGTACAGCAGGTCAGGCAGCATCTGAGGAGCAGGAGAGTCGATGTTTCAAGCATAAGCTCTTCATTAGCTGTGCTTTTCTAGTGCCACACGTTTTGACTCTGATCTCCAGCATCTGCAGTCCTCACTTTCTCCATCATTTTTCCTTTGTCCACCAGCTTCAACCCTACATCACGTGCAAAGCTGAAGGTTGAGCATATAAGGAGTCCCCTATTTATAAATGCAATTTATAAATACAGGTGTAGAATTTTAAAGACCCAACATGCAAATATTTCATGAATTTACATTTAACCGCTTTACAGTGTTCTGACTTGTGTACAAATTACTCAACCTGGCAATTGCCTATATGAGTTAATCTTCCTTTCCAAGAGGCTGTGATATTTAAAGTACTAGAGATTTGCTCTTTGATCTATTTATTCCTGCTACTGTTTAGGTTTTCACCAGTGTCACAGACTAGAAACCAGCTGTTGTTCCACCTCTAACAAATATTCAATATACAAGGCAATAATGCAGAAGCACACATTTGACACATCACCCTAGACAGCCAAGGACACCGTAAGAGATGAATGCCTCAGGCAGAAGAAGCTTTAAGTTGGGGAGGAAGGGAAAGTGGGTGTTAGTGTGGGTTTTAGTGGTTAACTGGTCAACTGTTTGAGGGAAGAGTGAACTTGGGATAAGAGAATAGACATCTTCAGAGGTACCTATTGAGCATGTATAAAAGGAGCAATGTCACGATTACATCAGGCAACACGAGACTGGGACCTGAGCCTATTAGATTCCAGAGAAGTCCTCTCTTACAATCCTTGGATATGGACGTGACCCATGAAGCCTGTTAATGTTAGCTCACCTGACTGCCTGATTTCACTGTGTCAATCTTCAAAATGAGATCTAACCCCAAACAAGAGGATTTGGGAGCTATAATAAGAATTGAAATAGATGCTGAAGAGATTCTCCAGACTCCAAGAAGTGATCCAAAATAAATTTGCCAAAGCCAATTTTCCATGATTTATTTACAATTTTATTCATCCAGCAGATCTTTGTAATGCAGTAGCATAAAGAGACTAACATTCACAATGCATTAACATCTGACTGTTGTTGTATATGTGTCAGAACTAATACAACAAACAATTAAAAAGGCAAATGAAGGTTAGTCTTTATCATAAATGGATTGGATTATAGCAGAAGCAAGTCTTGCTTCAATTACATATGGTTTGACAAGCCTTTCACTGGAATATTGTGTACAGTTTTATGTCCACATTTAAGAAAAGATATACTTGCCTTCAAAGGGATGTAATGTAGGTTCATGAGATTTAATCTCTGAGGTGCTAATTATGGGCCTTTGAGAAGAGATCAAGTAGAATGTGGGAATATTCATACACAGATGTTTACAGTACGATGCCACTCGGTTTATTGCGCCCGCATTGGTCAATAAAGATCTGAATGCACTAAACCCATTTTACAGCTTTTGACCCAAAGCTCTGTAGGCCATGGCAATTCATGGGAATGTCTAAATATTGCTTAAACATTGAGAGTTTCTGACTTAACTGTTCTTTCAAGCAGTTAGTTCCAGACTCCCACCACAAACTAATTTAAAAATATTCTCCTCAATTTTCCCATAAGCCTACAACCTCTTACATTAAATGTATGGCTCTAGTTATTAACCCCACTACCAATGGAAAAAGTGTTTTCCATCCACCCTATCAATTCCCTCATAATCTTATACACCACTATCAGCTTGTCTCTCAATCTTCACTGCTCCGATAGAACATAAGCCTAGCCTAGCTCATTTTTCTTCATAGCTCGAACTCTTCAGTCCACACAGCATCCTGGTAAATCTCCTCTGAATACTCTTGAGTGCAATAAAATTCTTCATGTAATGTGGTGACCAGAACTGCATAAAGCATTCCAGTTGTGGCCTATCCAATGGTTTATACAGATCTAACATTGCCTCCTTGCTCTTGTATTCTATCTCAGCAAACAAAGAAAAGTATCTCATTTGTATTCTTAACCACCTTATCGACCTTGCCCAGTAACTTCAAGATGTGTGGATGTGGACTGCAAGGTTCCTCTTGATATTCAGTATTTTTCAGGATGTAACCATTTATACCCCATTACCTCTCACTTTCTGGATTGAATTTCATTTTCTACTCTTCTGCCCACATGACCACTCTGTTTCTATTCTTCTGCTGTCCTTTTCACTATATATAGCTACCATTTTCACTATTTAGCATGCAACCAATTTTTGTGTCATCCATGAACTTCTTCACACTATCCCTTACAATAAACCCAAATCACTAACATATACCAAAAACAGCTAGGGCCCTAGAACCAATCCCTGTGAAATCCCACTGGAAATGGACTTTCAGTCACAGAACCATTCTTCTAATGTTACCCTCTGCTTCCTCATCCTCAATTTTGCATCCAATGTGTCACTTATTTTGGATCCCATGGGCTCTTATTTTCTTTATTAGCCTGCCACGTGGAACCTCATCAAAACTTTTGCTAAAGTCCATGTAGAACAGATCAAATACATTTTACACAACAATGTTCCTGGTTTAGTCCTTGAAGAATTTGGTCAAAATTGTCAGACATAACTTTCCCTTAACAAATCTGTGCTGACTATCCCTGATCGCTTCATGTCACTCCAAGTGTAGGTATATTCTGTCCCTCAGAATTCTTTCTAACTCTTTCTTCCCCACCATCAAGATTAGACTGACTAGCCTGTAATTTCCAGGTCTATCTCTTTCCAGCCCCCAGCCCCCGTCTTTGTTTTTTAAGTCATAAAGCAATGCTTTATGGTACCTCACGTGGCCAGAGAGGAATAGGAGGTTGCTACCAGGACCTCTGATATCTCTTCCCTTGCCTTATTCAACAGCTTAGAATACAAGTCATCTGGGCCTGAAAGTATGTCAATTTTCTAATGCTACTAAACCTGGCATTTTCCAATAAAGGATAGGAGAGGGAAATGAGGGAATGGAAGGAGATGAGAATTGTGAGAAAGTTAAGTGGAAGGTGGAAGGTTGAAGAATATAGGATGTAGTCTGTTACTTCTATACATGCTTCAGTATAATTAAGCAGTTGAGTACCAAATCCGGCAAGTAGGAAAACCAAATTCTCAAAGATAATGTACAATGGAGACCAACATCTGTGATACTGCTGTTATATGTATCTTTAATTGTCACTTAGGTTGGTTGGAGAGTTTACTCATGTTAATTTGTTGCTTATGTTGTGAAGGTGTGGAGGTGTACTGTATCTTTAAGAGAGTTGCAAAGCTAGCAAGGACTGACAAAGCACAGAGAGTCCTGAATAAGGTAACAATGTAACACTTGTTCAAAACAAATTGGCATAAAACCAAAACAAATTTAAATTCAGCCAATCAGTTTAAATTATGCCCCTCAAAGTTGAATTTAGTATTTTGATAATATTAAAACCAATGAAACAATCCAATGTTTTGGGGAATAAAACCAGACATTTTGAACAGTTAGGGGGAGAACTGCCAAAGACCCAACAAATGTAGACTGCTAGCTGAAGAGCTCTCTGAAAGGTACCTGTTTGTGTGGAGTTCGTGCAGCAGAACATCGTGGCCAACCTGGAGAGAACCTGCAGATGAAAATCTGCAAAGGAGAATTGACAAAGCTGACTAGTTTTGAAGCATGATTTTTTGTTTTGTGAGTCTTAATTGGGATTTTTTGTTGGACTAGTATTGTAGAGTGGGAGGTAAAAAGATATGTTTAAGAGAAAGGAGTTGTAAATAGTTGTTGGTTTTAGTATTCTCTGTTGGACTTAAAGAATAAAGTTGTTACATTTTATTTTAAGTAGTGATCTCTGGGATAGTTCTTTGCCTCTTGAATTCTAACAGATTACTACACAAGGTGAATCTTTTCTGTGTGGCTAGTTTAAATTAGCAGAGGGGTTCACCATACGTCATAACACTTAAATATGTTATTCAACATGCAAATAAGAAGTGAAGTAGCAACTTTATTAAGGAAACATTCTCAGTGAGTGATATGAATTATAGACCTTGTTACCTCTTGATAATTTGTGACTGCATGTTTTGACAGTTGATTAGAGGGACGTCACATCTAATTCAGGGCAAGTGATGACCCAGTGAACTGTGTAAGATAGTTGCTATTTGAAACTCAATGGAGTTGAACTAATGGGTTCTTCAGGTGACTAGAAGTTTGATCAAGAGATTTAAAAAGTGTCCTCAAGGAAGGTAAGGTGAGAGAGGTGTGAGGAAAGGAATTCCAGAGCCTGGGGGCTTGGGTAATTGTAAGCTTGTTCATCAGTTGTGAAGAAATAGAATCAAGCATGTATAGAAGACCAAAATTAAAGGAGTGTGAGTATCTCAAAGGGTTGTAAGGCAAAGGGAGGTGATGTAGACCAGAGGGAAGTCATGGAGGGAATTTGAACTGAGCTTGAGAGTTGTAAAATCCAGATGTTGCTTGCCCAAGGATTAATAGGTTTGCAAACATGGGGGTGATAGGGGAATGGGACTTTCTGTAAGATTAAGACATGAATCATAGATTTCCAAATAACCTCAAGTTTCTGGATGTGTGGAATGTGAGACCAGCCAAGAGTGCTTTGGAAATGATGAATCTAGAAGGAATGAAGGCATAGGTGAAGGTTTGAGCAGCAATTAGGCTGAGACATGAGTGAAACCATGTGATGCTAAAGATGTGGAAATAAGAACCTCGCTAAGGTGGAAATATATTCTTGTTAGTGTGAAGTAAACTATATATATTAGTAAACTGTTTTATTAGGCACCTTTTAAACTGTCACTCTCAATAAACTGGCAAAACTTATATGCCTGAAATACCAGAAGTTTATTGTATCATCACACTATCTGTGATGTCCGACTATCAGCTGAGGGTGTGAGTGAGAAAGTTGTATTATTATTTAAGTAATATATGTTGCAAACAAAGTATAACAGTGATGTGTATACCCCCTGCATTACATTTCTATTATTTAGTGTGTGTGTTTACATTGATTATGGGGATCTCTTAATCAACTAGAATATTTGATCAACTGACATACCCTTGGTTCCATAGGTGCTGGTTAATAAAAAGTTTATATAATTATATTTAATCTCCTTTATTGTCAGTTTAGGTTTCTCAATTTTGAGTCAATAACTTGTGGGCTTTCTCTATGTTGAATCGGAGAGAGGTCTGAGTGATATGTGGCAGAATCAGGCAACAAATCCGATGAGGCTTATCTTGATATTGCAAACATCTCATGCCATCTCTTGCGCTATTCACAAGTGGCATGGTAAGATTCTCGCTAGGCAGGAGCCAGTTACCAAATGACAGAGATTGTTTCTTGTTAAATGTCTTGTTAACAGCCCAACTTTCCCAATTAATATTCATCTTCCCTTCTTGCCAAACTCACCAAACAAGCTCAATATCCGGAAACCAGAGTGACCATGTGTAAAACTGTTGAAAAGAGTGAGCATATGACTGGTTCAGTTCATTGCTTAATCTAGGGCATACTCCACAGACATCAGTTAGCCTCTATGGTCAATCATTGCACATCTTCAATCCACTTCCAGAATGTCTCTGCAGTTCAATGCTGCACTGGGAACTACCATTGTAATGCTGCAGCAAGGACACTGAGTGCTGAAGGACACATACCAAGCTCATGGACTAGACCTCGCTGCATCTTTGGGTTCTTTGTTCATTTTCATAGTACCCATTCTCTCTGGGTCTCCTTGAAAACTTGAAGCATCCTGGCTTTGCATTTAGTGTTCTACCCCATCAGGTAAGATACCAGGCTTACAGTACTGGTGTTTTGCCTTGTCGTTCAGTGTAGACACAAAGCCATGAAGTTTGTTCTGGTTGTATGAAGGCCTTAGTCAAGTCAGGTAGACAGAGCATAGAATGTAGAACATAGAACAGTACAGCACAATATGGGCCCTTTGGCCCTCGATGTTGTGCCTGCCTTTTATGCTACTCCAAGATCAGACGAACCTACATCCTCTTCATTGTACTATCTTCCATGTGCCTTTCCAAGAGTCGCTTAAATGTCCCTAATATATCTGATTCTACTGCCACTGCTGGCAGTGCATTCCACACACCCACCACGCTCTGAGTAAAGAACATACCTCTGACACCATTAAACCTTCCTCTAATCACCTTAAAATTATGCCCCCATGTTATATTCCGCCATGGGAGAATGTCTCTGGTTATCCACTCTATCTATGGCTATCAACATCTTGTACACCTCTGTCAAGTCACCTCTCATCCTTCTTTGCTCCAATGAGAAAAACCCTAGCTCCCTCGACCTTTGTTCATAAGACATGCCCTCCAGTTCAGGCAGCATCCTGGTAAATGTCCTCTGCACCCTCTCTAAAGCTTTCACATTATTCCTGTAATGAAGTGACCAGAACTAAACACAATATTTCAAGTATGGTCTAAACAGGATTCTATAGACCTGCAACATAATCTCGTGGCTCTTAAACTCAATCCCCCTGCTAATGAAAGCCAACACACCACACGCCTTCTTAACAATCCTGTCAACTTGGGTGGCAACTTTGAGGGATCGATGGGCATGGACTGCAAGATCCCTCTGTTCTTCCACACTGTCAAGAATCCTGCCTTTAACTCTGTATTCTACATTCAGATTTAACCTTCCAAAGTGAACGACTTCACACTTTTCCAGGTTGAACTCCATCTGCCACTTATCAGCCCAGTTCTGCATCCTGTCAATGTCCCATTGCAACCTACAAAATTATGAGGGGCATGGATAGGGTAAATAGACAAAGTATTTTCTCTGGGGTCAGGGAGTCCAGAACTAGAGGGCATAGGTTTAGTGTGAAAGGGGAAAGATATAAAAGAGACCTAAGGGGCAACTTTTTCACACAGAGGGTGGTACGTGTATGGAATGAGCTGCCAGAGGAAGTGGTGGAGGCTGGTACAATTGCAACATTTAAGAGGCATTTGGATGGGTATATGAATAGGAAGGGTTTGGAGGGATATGGGCCGGGTGCTGGCAGGTGGGTCTAGATTAGGTTGGGATATCTGGTCGGCGTGGACAGGTAGGACCGAAGGGTCTGTTTCCGTACTGTACATCTCCAAGACTCTATGAGATTATAACTACGTTTATCTCCTTCTTGAAAACAATTTAATATTTTGGCCTCATCTGCTTTCTGTGGTAGAGAATTCCACAGGCTCACCACTCTCTGGGTGAATAGGTTTTTCCTTATCTCAGCATTGCTGATGATGTGAGACAATAAAAGCTTCATTCATTGAATGAACAATTGTGCCGCCCAAGTGCCCACATAAATCTTCTTCTTTCATAGTCTATCATTACGTCTGGGAGCTGGTTTGACATTCACAGCTCGGGTGCAGAGAGTTGTGACGCCACGCTGACAGTTTAACGGTTGTCCTCCAGGGGGAGCTCATCGTCCAGGAAGCCCTGGCTTGCTAAGGATTTTCAACACAGCTGCAGGAGCACCTCCCTTACCTTACCTGTTGTCAGTGGTGGGCTCACTGACAGAAGAGAGGTGAATTTCCTCTGCACTGCCCTGTGATGAATCTCCCCAAGATGCCTGGCTGGCTCTCCTTTTCCTGACAGTGATTACTGGCATCTTCCTGTCTCCTTGACACAAAGGGAACTGCAAGAAGCTCCTCAGCTTACCATTCATGCTCTTTACCCATGGCTATAGCAATGGTATACAAGTCCAAGTGGATAACATGTAATCATAGAGTGGTCTGCTGGACCAAATGCCATTTCCATGGAGACAACCAAGCACTTGCTCACCGGAGGTACAACTACAGACGGAACTTGGATAGAATCTTCTGTCTTTTATTCTGGTCTATTCACAAGCTCTGGCACCACTGCTTGATGTTTCCTTGCCTGCTCAATGGATCACTTAAGTCACATACAGGGGTCTGACATCTGTCTCAGGCTGAGCATCCTCAGTGAATGTCAGATGTTGTTTCCCCTGCAGACCTGTGTTAGTCACCGACTCTCCATTCCATTAGTTTTCCTCATTACTTGCTGTATTTGTATAATAGTCTTATTCAATCCATGCACCAGGTTCTCAGACCCCTCTGCACCTCAGGGCTTGCCAGCTTTTATTATTTATATAATATGTTTCTTTTTCATTTTTCTTGTCAAAACGGATAATTTCACTTGTTTTTAACCACATTATATGCCATTTGTCAGATCTTTGCCCACTCATACAACCTATATATCTTTTCACAGTCTCCTATGTCATTTTCACAATTTACTTGTTGACTTACCTGAGGTACAGTGGGGTTTGAGAATCTGATGCATGGATTGAAAAAGATTATTATACAGTTACAGCAAATAGTGAGGAAAGCTAATAGAATGGAGAGCTTGGTAGAAAGGATTAGGGAGAACCCAACAGCATTTTACTCATATGTGAGGAATAAGAGAATGGTCAGGGAGAAGGTAGGGCTGGTCAGAGATAGTGTAGGGAACTTCTGTGTGGGGTCTGAGCAGATAGGGGAAGCCCTAAATGAGTTTATTGCATTGGTTTTCACTAAGGAAAGGGACCTTGTTGTGAATGAGAACTTTGGAGCTGGGAAACAGGTTTGAACAGATCAAGATTGAAGAGGATGATGTGCAGGGAAATTTGGCAAACATTAAAATTGATAAGTCCCCAGGGCCAGACCAGATTGCTCCAAGAAGCAAGAAAAGAGGTTGCTGAGCCGCTGGCGAAGATCTTTGCTTCTTTGCTCTCCACAGGATTCGTACCAGAAGATTGGAGGGAGGTGAATGTTGTTTTTCTTTTCAAGAAGGGGAATTGGGAAATCCCTAGCAATATCTCACTGATCCTTCTCTGTCACTTGGTCAATTCTGTAGTTCCTCCCCATTAGAACTGTAGATGTACTTACACAAAATGAACTGGAGTCATTCATGAAAGCAGCTTATTACCACATACACCACTGAATGAACAAAAAAAAACTTTCCTGAGCTTTGCTCTTATTCTTTCCAAGAATCAAAAAAACTTATATTTTGATTAGACTGAAAAACCCACAAGTTAATTATAACCAAATCTCTTTTATTGAAGTATCTTCACTAATGACATAATACTAAAAATTACTCATACCATTCACTAAAACAAAGATGATCATAAAGAGAAGACATATCAATCCAATCACTCAAAATACTTACACCAGTGTTTCTAATAAATATTTTTTTGGCATCAGCAATCAAGTGAAAAGAAAATAGAACTTACCCAACATTTGAAAACAGGATTGATGTTTGAGGCCAAGGAATGCAAATTACCCACATTAAGCAGCATATATATCTTGAATTCAAAAATTAACTAAGCAAATCATGACTGTCAAAAAATGAGATGGCTTAAATAGTATTTCACCCATTGAATGCAGTTGTTTATTTATTACTTTTGCTACACAAGAACAACATCATTAATTCACCATTCTGGAAGAGGAGCAGAAAGAACAGCTTGAAGAACGCCATTTAGATGACAACAACTGAACTGGACAGAAAATTGTATTTAAAATTCTGATTAAACAGTGTATGCTACCTTAGGGCACAGTGGCTCTGAAGAATTAGAAGGCCAGATGCCTCTTCTGCTCTTCAACTTCTAGTTTCTCTGATGAACCAACAAACATGCCCTGGATCCCTCATTCATATACATGAGGCATCTAATGCTGACCTCAAGTGGCTGCTAAGAACTCCTGAAACACAGCCTGATCCAATCTGCTTTTCAAATGTTCTTATTGTACAAGATGTTGGTTTATGAAATTGTGCTTAATTTTACCTACATAACATCTTTAGCATAAATGCATCGAGATCCATTTTCCATCCACTTTTTTTTCTGTACGAGAGATCCCAATTCACGGAGTCTTTCTTGATATTTATGAGCCGTCAGGTTTTATATCATTCTTGCTGTCTTGCTCTGGGTTGTCTCTTCGGCCTTAATATCTCCCTTTCCATGTGAGGGGACAAAAACAGAACACTGTATTTGAGGTTTAACCATACTGACTCTTCCATGTATTGTAATTTATTTCTCATTTGGTCTGTAACCATTAAAGCTATACAATGCTGATGCTCTGCTTTTTTTTATAGAATTATGGTTCTGGTTTCAAGAGGCTGATAGCGAAATTGAAATGATTGAAAACTGAACAGATATCCGATGTAAAATAATCTCCAATCAATTATACAATTAATTTCAATCATTTTACAAACAAAAACCATAAAGGTACATGGAAGTTCAGATCTCTAAATCTTTCCTTTTACAAAGGTTGGGCTGGATCTAAGGGAAGGTACTTGTCTTTAGCTGCCCAGCGAAGACATTGGTGTCAGACGCACTGATGATGGCTACAGCTGGCTGTCAGCAATTTCAGAAGATGATTTTCTGTAACTTCAGAGGAAATACCAACCCCACATTCAACTGCACCCTCCACCAGAGTTTTCCCTTGATGGTTTAATCAACTGGAATAGACTTGAGGGCACAATCTGGTGAGAACGTCACTAACACAGGTTTGCAGCTAGCAGAGATCTCTAACATGGAAAAGTTCTGAAATGAAATCCCTTCTCAGCCCCCAAATGGCATGTCCAGTATCTGCCCTCAGTAGCAGAGTCATTGAAAAGCGTGCCCACCCTCGATACCTGCCCTCAGTGACACTGAGTTTGGGTTCTACTATGCCATTCAACCCCTGACCTCACTACAGCCATGGTACAAACATGGATAAAAGACCATGAGGTGAGATTAGACTGACTGCCTTTGACATGAAAGCTGCATTTGACCGAGTGTGGCATCAAGGTGCCCTAGTAAATGCAGAGTCAATAAAAATCAGGGCTAATCTCGCAATTGGTTGGTGTTATGCTTAGTGCAAAGAAATATGATTGTGTTTGTTGGAGGGCAGTCATCTCTAGCTCCAAGACATAGCATAGGGTAATGTCCTAGGCCCAACCTTCTTTAACTGTGTCATCAATGGCTTTCCCTCAATTGTAGTGTCAGAAGTGTGGATGATTGCTGATGACACACAATGTTCAGCATAGCACCATTTACAACTCCTGAGATGAATGGAAGAAGTCCATTTCCAAATGCAACAATACTCGGACAATATCCAGTGTTAAGCTGACAACAGAGGTGACAGTTGCACCACACAAGTGCCAGGAAATGACCATTTCCAGCAAGACAGAATCTAGCCATCATTCATTGAAATTCAATGACATTACTATTACTGAATGAATGCCCCTCTGTCAACACTCTGCAGGGTTGAGAGGTTACTGTTGACTGCAAACTGGACGAGACATATAAATGGAGGGGCTCTGACAACAAGCCAGAGACTAAGAATCCTGCAGCAAGTAATTCAACTCCTGACTCCCTAGAGCCTGCCTACCATCTACAAGGCACAAGTCAGGAATGTGATGAGTGGAAACCCATCAACAGTCAACAAGCTTCACACTATTTAGGACAAAGCAGTTGCTTGATTGGCCCCACTTTCACAAACATCCTCTCCCTCCGCCACTGATGTAGTATTAGTGGTGGTTTGTAAGGTAGGAAGGCAACAAGGGCAGGCAGTATTATCAGTGGATACATAATCCAGGAACCCAGGTAATATTCTGGAGACAATGATTTGAATCCTGCCATAGCAGGTGGTGGAATTTGAATTCATTAAAAAAATCTGGAATGAAGAGTCCAATGATGACCATGAATCTGATATCAATTGTTGGAAAAAGCCTTTGGTTCATTAATGTCCTATGAGGAAGGAAACTGCGATCCTTACCTGGTTTGGCCTAGATGTGACTCCAGACCCACAGCAATGTTGTTGACTATTAACTGCCCTGTGGGCAATTAGGGAGGGGCAATAAATGTTGGCCTAATCAGCAACACCCTCATCCCATGAATGAATAAAATAAATATATCATCAACAAGGCGCACAACAGAAATTCACCCAGGATCCTTAGATAGTATCTTCCAAAGTTGAAAATGTGTTGCTGGAAAAGCGCAGCAGGTCAGGCAGCATCCAAGGAACAGGAGAATCGACGTTTCGGGCATAAGCCCTTCTTCAGGAATGAGGAAAGTGTGTCCAGCAGGCTAAGATAAAAGGTAGGGAGGAGGGACTTGGAGGAGGGGCTTTGGAAATGCGATAGGTGGAGGGAGGTCAAGGTGAGGGTGATAGGCCGGAGTGGGGTGGGGGCGGAGAGGTCAGGAAGATGATTGCAGGTTAGGAAGGCAGTGCTGAATTCAAGGGATTTTCCAAACCCAAGAACACTACTATCTAGAAGGCCAGGTACAGAATATACATGGGAACATGACTACCTGCAAGTTTCCCTCCAGCCCACTCACCATGTCTTCAGTACTGCGTGATCCAAATCTTAGAACTCTCTCCCAATAGTACTATTTGTGTACCTACACCAAATGGACTGAAACATTCCAGATCTCAGCTCACCACCACCTTCTCAAGCATAACTGGGAATGAAGAATAAATAATGGCCCAACTGGCAAAGTGCATGTCCCGTGCATGAATTAGAAAAGAGACCAGAGCTGATTTTACAAGTCTGTTGCCAGCAGCTGTGTCTGTAGAACAATATAAATTTCAGCCACTTCTGTTAAAGTTTGGTGATGCCATTGGCCACTTTAATTTCCATGTAAATTTGCTGCAAAGTTTTATGATGTAATATCTTGCACAACACTTGTGTTACTGCTGTTTAACCAGCTAGTCATTTCCCCTTTCGAGTGTTCTAAGAACTGATGAGTTTATGCATGTGTGAACTGGCATTCCACTCTGATAAATGGTATTAAATAGTGCTCCTGCGCACAATAATGTCATCACTAGTGGCAATGTTAATCACACAATGTAGATTTGAGGTTTCATACAGACAGCAACCGGTAGACATATTGTAATCATTATACTTTGATGTTTGTTATTAAAACTTTCTGGATCTAAAAGATCAGTAACTCATTATCACCTATCTTATACTATCACATAAAGTTGCACACCATCCAATTACATTAGTGGTTGTTAAGCATCCCATTAGTTAACAAGAAGTTCAACTTCATTTTGTGTTTGATTATTTAAAATACTCTATTTGCTTATGATTTGTTTAATGGGAGCAAGCACCTGTCTCATATAGTTTGCATGAGATGTTGAATTTTAGCCTCAACCACAATGCTATTGATGTGGACCTCAACTGACTCTGTGGTTTGTGCAAGATGAATTTGTCATATGTGAGTTTGTGAATAGGAATTGCAGACTATGAGATTTCTCACTCCACAGAAGACATGAAAACCAGAGACACAAGAGATAATCATTTTGAGAGTGCTATGATGTTGTGGAGCAGTAAGTTTTTGTGTCATACTTGGAGCAGAAAAACTAACACATTCAAATCAAATTACAAAATAAAGTCAGTGAACGTCATTCCATTTTCCTTGATCGTGTGAACAAGTTTGAAAAAATTTTTAGACCACAACTTTTACACTTTTCTGTCTGATGCAAGATGATTTTCATCATTCCAGGAGTCAGATGTCTGGTGTTGAGCTCATGCATTTACCTGCCTGAGTGAAATTCACTGTTTTGGGACTCAGCTTCTAAAATTAACACCGTTCTGCTGGACAGGCACAGCAGTGAGTTTTTCTTTTAGACATCAGTAAACTCAAGATCGCAATCAATTTTTTTGCTGCCCAAAACTTTGCATTTCTCTCAAATGGTTTATAATGGGCTATTGTTATGGCATGGGGTAAACCCCTCTGCTAATTTAAAACCAGCAACAGAGAAAAGATTTATCCTGTGCAGTAATCTGTGAAAATTCGAGAAGTCAAGATATATTTAATGTAAAAATGAACAACTTTATTTCTTAAACTATAACAGAGAATATTTAACTAGCAATTATTTACAACTCCTTCTTCCAATCTATCTTTTAACATCCCTTCTACGATGCTAGTCTGATAAAAATCCAATTCAATTTACAAGATAAAACTTCTTATCTCAAAACCAGGCAACTTTTGGTTTTTCTCTGTATTCCTGTCTTCTTTTCTTCTTCTTGGGGATTCTGCTTCACAGGTTCAACACCTTCTTCAGGAGTGTTGCTGAACAATGAGACCTTGGAGCGCAGGTTCATAGCTCCTTGAAAGTGGAGTCGCAGGTGGATAGGATAGTGAAGAAAACATTTGACCTACTTTTCTTTATTGGTCAGAGTATTGAGTACAGGTGTTAGGAGGTCATGTTGTGGCTGTACAGGACATTGGTTAGGCCACTGTTGGAATATTGCGTGCAATTCTGGTCTCCTTCCTATCGGAAGGATGTTGTGAAACTTGAAAGTGTTCAGAAAAGATTTTCAAGGGTGTTATCAGGGTTGGAGGATTTAAGCTGTATAGCTTAATAGGTTGAGGATGTAGCGTTGGAGGCTGAGGGGTGACATTAAAGAGCGTAATAAAATCCTGAGGGTCATGGATAGGGTAAATAGACAGTCTTTTCCTTGGGTTGGGGGAGACCAGAACTTGAAGGCAGAGGCTTAGGGTGAGAGGGAAAGATATAAAACAGACCTAAGGGGTAACTTTTTCACACAGAGGGTGGTGTGTGTGTGGAATGGGCTGCCAGCGGAAGTGGTGGAGGCTAACACAATTACAACATTTAAAAGGCAACTGGATGGGTATATCAATAGGAAGGGTTTGGAGAGATATAGGCCGGGTACTGGCAAGTGGGACTAGATTGGGTTGGGATATCTGGTCGGCATGGACAAGTTGGACCAAAGTGTCTGTTTCAGTGTTGTACATCTCCATGACTCTAAGTGCTGGCAATGTGCTGCAACAAAGTATTGTAAATAATGAGATTGCCCTGCAGAGGGTGTTCAATGCTTTCCATTTGGCAAACATGATGACTTGCAACAGGTTTGCAATGCAAAATCTTTTTAGTCTTTTTAAAGTGAATGAAATACATCTCTCCATGTAGAAATTGAACAATAGGTGGATGATATGAACATCATGCAGTACCTGGCTGTTTAAAGGTTATTGGACCTAGGAATTTTAAGGTTAAGGAACAGGAGTTTTGGTCAGTGACTTTGAATGATTCTAATATCAAACGTTTCCTTGATTCAAGATGAACTATTATTGTCCTATTGCATACTGTAGAATGGCTATACACAGACCAGCTATGGTCAGCACATGTCAAGATCCAGTCTTCTTGAGCTATTAATCTTTCAGTTCGAGATTGATTTGAAGCAATACTTACCTACAATAGTATTTCTTTTCGAGAGCCTCTTTATATCTTATCTATCAATGACATTGATAGCTCAGCTTGTGTAAAATTTGATCTTCTTTAGTTGGTACAAAGCTCTCCATGGTGAGAAGGTGGTTTCTGGCTAGACGATAGCTATATTCTATTACATGAGGAATTGCCATTGCAAGGATTCACATCAGCCTCTCCAAGAACATAATCTTTCATTTCAAGAAGTTTAGTCAACATTTTGTAAAGATTTCCAACAGCTTTCTTTATTTATTGGAGTTTTATGTCAAGAAGTTTGGATGGCATTTTGTGAGGAGCTTTCTCAGCTTTTCCATGCGTTTGAACAGCATTATGCTTACTTTATTTACTGAAAATGGTATCTCAAAAGATCTGGCCTCATCTGAAAGGTAGCTGGAGAAACGAAGTGACCAAAAGAGATTTAGACTTCAATGTTACAGAGTGTTTTGTGGGACAGAACTATGATTGTATATGCCAGTTTTTCAGAAGAACAAATTGCAGAGTAAGCAGATTGTCAAAAATACAATAATTGATCCTTATGAGCTTGTGCCTGAAGATTATCAAATTAAATCTTGGACTTCAAAAATAAATCTAATCAGACATTTGTAGAATTTTTGTAGGAGAAAGAAATGCTGTGGATCAATGATTAAGAACACTATGTACAAAAAAAAATACAGCAAGGAAAATGATAATCATGGAGAAATTCATAGATAACAAACATAAAAATAGCTAATTTACATGGGCATCGCATACTAAAGATCAGAAAAGCATCAATTCTGGCAGGTATCAATGATAACATGCATAGACATTAACAGGTGGGGAATAATTGCGTGGAAATTCACAAGGAACATTAAGGAACAGGAAACCTGCAGATGGAAGAGCTACTAGCTTTATGGAACAAACAGATGGAAACCATAGTAATAAAGCAGAGATGCTGGAACTAAACAAGTGCTTCAATTGTAATCAGACTGAACACGCGAAAGCCAATTGCTGTTGTTCAATGGAAGATCAATTGTAATAATCAGAATGTCGAAAGAATCTTCAGAAAATGAGCATCAGGAAAAGAAATAGAAATTAGAATTACAGCTGCAGTGCAAAGAGAACATGTTTGCTTCGAATGTACGAAGAAGTGAGAGATGGGTCAGGACAGTTCATGAAGATTCTTTTCTGAAGATTGCCAAGGAGAATTAGACCACTAGAGTTTCTGAGTGTTTTCTTCCAGAGGGGGTAATAGAGCAGAAAAGGTAAGATACACATGGAGACTGCTAATCAGTCTCATTTTACTGGATTAAAGAATGACTTGTTAAATGGAGATACTTTAGTAAGAGTAAAGAAATACATTTCTAAAGAAGGAACTTACTTTATTTTGGGAAGTAACCTGACAGGTTCAAGAATGTTAATTTGAAAAAGGATAATAGAACAACTGATGAAGTAAAATGAAATTGAAATAATCCAGGAGGAACACCTTGGATTGCTTCCTGATTTTAGGGAGAAAGTGAGGGCTGCAGATGCTGGAGATCAGAGCTGAAAATGTGTTGCTGGAAAAGCGCAGCAGGTCAGGCAGCATCCAAGGAACAGGAGAAGAAGGGCTTATGCCCGAAACGTTGATTCTCCTGTTCCTTGGATGCTGCCTGACCTGCTGCGCTTTTCCAGCAACACATTTTCAGCTCTTGCTTCCTGATTTTGTTGTGACTAGGTCCCAGACCTGAAGAATTAGACAGGAAGAAAAAGGCGATGAAACAGGAAGATGATTTGGAAATCCTATTATTAAATATGATTTCAAAATAAATCATTCAGAAAGATGAAGGCCCATCTTCTCTAGTAGACATGCAACAAATTGATTCGGAATTAAAAGTTATACCAAATATTCTACACAGAAATTGAATCAGAAGCAATACATAAGTGTTATTATTTGAAAGACAAATCGTTAACAGGAAATGTAGGACACCTCAAATGCCAGACGATGAAGAATGAGAGCTTGCACTGATCTGTTGTGGTTCTGTTCGCCGAGCTGGAAGTTTTTGTTGAAAACATTTTGTCCCCTGGCTAGGCGACATCATCAGTGCTTGGGAGCCTCCTGCGAAGCGCTTCTTTGATGTTTCCTCCGGTGTTTATAGTGGTCTGTCCCTGCCGCTTCCGGTTGTCAGTTTCAGCTGTCCACTGTAGTGGCTGGTATATTGGGTCCAGGTCGATGTGTTTGTTGATGGAGTTTGTGGATGAATGCCATGCCATTCTCACATTCTCGTTTTCGAATCCCACTCTGCGAGTTTGCTACTTGTCATTTCTGTAAGATGCCAACGCCTATTTGAGTTACCATCTAATTCTGACCTCTTCCAGATCCCTGATCTCAGCACTCATTCCTGTAGGCAGACGTAATTTACACTTAAGCCCTTCGCCTTTAAGTTTTTCCTTGGAACCTACTTCCTTGAGCGAGATTATGATGGCAGAAAGCAGAAAGCTGTTGGCAGCAGTTCGTTAGATATATCCAAGAGGGAGCTGGACTTGGCCATTGCGGCTAAAGGGATCAAGGGGTATGGAGAGAAAGTAGGAAATTGTATGATTAGCCATGATCGTATCGAATGGTGGTTGCAGACTTTAAGGGCCGAATGGCCTACTTCCGCACCTATTTACTATCTTTCCATGATCACCTGACTTAAGACTTAGTGTCAAATATGAATTAAAAATGGACCAAATTTTTCAGCGATAATGATAGATAAACTACAATGTTTTCCATCAATACAATGGTGCAACTGACAGCAACTTCTGATATTCCCACAAGGGCGGTTAAACCGAAAAATCAGAGGTGCAGTTTCCATAATCTCCCCACGCTGCCACCTGCTGGTTGGGTTGTTGAAGCCCCCACACATGAAAAGCTTAGAAATCACTGACTTTAAAGTGAACCTCAAACTTTACACTATTGCAGTATTCACATTATAAAAAGATTGGAAATGTCATCCTCGTTAGATGAGATGCAATCAGGAATTCAATGGTGTATTAAACCATAAATATTTGATATTGACCCCTCTAGCTTTGAAAACCTTGTACTATATTTATGGAAAATTAAATCTTTCCATTATGATAATAAATTTCTATAGCATTTTAAAATATTTAAAAAATTAAACTTTGATTACAATATTTCTTTTTCCAACTTAATCCTTTCTGCATGCCCAAAATCTTTGTTTCACTCACTGTAAAATAATTAAAAATAAGGGATAATCAGTGTCATAGAGTCACAGAGATGTACAGCTTGGAAACAGACCCTTTGGTTCAACTTGTCCATGCTGACCAGTTAAGCTAAATTAATCAATTTGCCTGCATTTAGATTAGAATCCCTTCAGATTTAGAATCCCTACTGTGTGGAAACAGGCCCTCCAGCCCAACAAGTCCACACCAACCCTCCGAAGAGTATCCCACTCAAACACATTCCCCTATATTTAGCCTTGACTCATGCACCTAGCCTGCACATCCCTAAACACTATCGACAATTTAGCATGGCCAGTTCACCTAACCTGCACATCTTTGGAATGTGGGAAGAACCCAGAGCTCCCAGAGGAAACCCACGCAGACACGGGGAGAATGTGCAAAGTCCACACAGACAGTTGCCCGAGACTGGAATCAGACCTGGGTCCCTGGTGTTGTGAGACAAGAGTGCTAACCACTGAGCCACCGTGCCCCCCGGCCCATATTCCTTTAAGCCCTTTCTATTCATATACCCATCCAGATGCCTTATAAATGTTGTAATTGTAACAACCTCCACCACTTCTTCTGCCATCCATATACGCACCACCCTCTGCATGAAAATGTTGCGCCTTTTTATATAGTCAGAGAGTCATAGTCATAAAGATGTACAGCATGGAAACAGACCCTTTGGTCCAATCCGTCCATGCCGACCAGATATCCCAACCCAATCTAGTCCCACCTGCCAGCACCCAGCCCATATCCCTCCAAACCCTTCCTATTCATATAC
>NC_057733.1:25409434-25414484 GCF_004010195.1 Chiloscyllium plagiosum | reverse complement strand
TTTGGTATGCTTTCCTTTATTGGTCAGAATATTGAGTACAGGAGTTGGGAGGTCATGTTGTGGCTGTACAGGACATTGGTTAGGCTACTGTTGGAATATTGCGTGCAATTCTGGTCTCCTTCCTATTGGAAAGATGTTGTGAATCTTGAAAGAGTTCAGAAAAAATTTACAAGGATGTTGCCAGGGTTGGAGGATTTGAGCTATAGGGAGAGGCTGAACAGGCTGGGGTTGTTTTCCCTGGAGCGTGGAGGCTGAGGGGTGACCTTATAGAGGTTTACAAAATTATGAGGGGCATGGATAGAGTAAATAGGCAAAGTCTTTTCCCTGGGGCCAGGGAGTCCATAGACGACATAGGTTCAGGGTGAGAGGGGGAAGATATAAAAGAGATCTAGGGGGCAACTTTTTCACGCAGAGGGTGGTATGTGTATGGAATGAGCAGCTGGAGGAACTGGTGGAGGCTGGTAAAATTGCAACATTTAAGAGGCATTTGGATGGGTATATGAATAGGAACGGTTTGGAGGGATATGGGCCAGGTGCTAGCAGGTGGGACTAGATTGGATTGGGCTATCTGGTTGGCATGGATGGGTTGGACCGAAGGGTCTGTTTCCATGCTGTACATCTCTCTGACTCTAAATGCCTGACCAAGGCCAATTTTCTTGACTGGGATCAGAGGCTGCTATTAATGTATGTTGCCAGGACCCCCTGATGGATGGGTGCCTCCATAGAGGTAGACCATGATATATTTAGACATAGCCACCTCTTGGTGCACAATCTACATTTACCATGTAAGTTGCTGGTTGCAGGTATGAGATTAACAAAGCAGAGCACTGTACAGCAAAATGTATGCCCCCTTGACTGAGGGCTGCTCAGCAGCCTGTAATAGTTGGCAAAGCAAGGCAAGCTAGGCTTGCTATGAGAATGCAGGTAGGTGCAAAGTGAGTCAGCACTAAATCAGCAATTAAGCATCCCTGACTTGCAGCCTAGTCCAGTCTGTGAGCTGTCTGCCTGTCATAATCTCTGCTGCTAGTTGCTGGTGAACCCTGAAATACAGGTCTGTGCATTCAATGCACTCCAGTATATATTACCATTGCATTGAAGAAGCGTCACAAGGTCATGAGGGATTTTCAGATACCAGTTATCAATATCCATGGAGGAGGGGACTTTGCAGTGCCTGGTGCCTGTTGATCATGGCCAGGAATGCGAATTAGGTTCAGGCAACAAGGAGGACCTTCTTAATCTCATCTCCTTGTCAACTTTCCTGGTGTTGAGCTTGTTTGGCAAATTTGTTTGAATGGGAGGCTGAATATTAATGAGATTAGTTGTGGCAGTAACAAAGTGTTTAACAAGTGTTACTCCCCATCAATAGGCATCTCACCACTGCCTCGTAAGAATTTCACCAAGCCAGTTGTAAAAAGCATAAAACATGAACCCAGATGTTCCCACTGGACTACTCATCTGATTCTGGCACACATCTCACTGTTGTCCACATTGCTGCACTCTGGGTAACTGGGTTACTGAGATCAATGTTTTGAAGTTCTATAGCCAAACCTGTGAGAAGAAAATGTGAACTATTTGTCTGAATATTTGATTGACCACAAAAAGCTAGTTAAGTTTTGACCAACAGTGTATTTGCCAAAGCAAGAGTATTTAATTTGGGCCACCCTATGGGACATGGCCTAGTACCACCTGGAGAATGGAGTTAATTCAGAAAAGTTAAAAAATCATTTACCACACTATAAGGATTTTGGTTGAAAACTCCACACCAGAAGGGTTTGAGTAGAATCATGAAAAGGTTATCAAAGTTGAGAAAGTCTAAGCTCAGTCATATGGCAAATTAAGAAAAATATTATTAAACTCTGAAGTACTGGAGTTGAAAGAAACAGTTAAGTTAAATCTGTGATGTGATAGAGAACTGACCTTGCTCTGGCATTTGATTACTACAATGTGACAGATAAGATTATGTTTTGAAATCTTTAAAATTGTGCTGTATATAAAAAACTTGGTTCATTCTATTTCATCTTCATCTCTTTTGCTTAATAAATTTCTGCTTTATTCTTAAAACTAAATCTACAACATTGAGCACTTGTATTTCAGTGAAAGACCACCTCATCAAATTAAAATAAAGCATTTATCAAGCCAGATTCAGCCTGGGACCTGACTTGTCCCCTTATAACATTAACTGTCATGAAAGCAACACACACAATCAATGTCACACATTGTATTCACAAAAAACTGAAGTTAAGAGGAAAGTTTTAAGCACACTAAACTATTCCTTTTCAAAAACATTCATAAATATTTTTAAGGCAGAGTTAAATAGAATCTTGATAACTAAGGTATGAAAGGTTTTCTTAAACTGAGTTATTTGCTTGTGGGATGTGGATGTTGCCAGCTGGCCAGTATTTACTGTCTGTCCCTAGTTGCCCTTAAGACACTGGTGGTGAGCTGCCTTCCTGAATTACTATAGTCCCTGTGCTGTAGGTAGGCACACAATGTCCTTAAGGAGGGAATTCCAGGATTTTGACCCAACAACAGTGAAGGAACAGTAATATATTTCCAAGTCAGGATGATGGGTCGCTTGGACGGAAACTTGCAGGTCATGGTGTTTCCATAAATTTGCTGCTCATTGTCCTTCTATATGTAAGTTGTTATGGGTTTTGAAGGTACTGTCTGAGAATCTTTTGTGTATTTCTGCAGTGCATGTGTAGATAGCACACACTGCTGCTACAAAGTGTCAGTCGGGGAGGGAATGGATGCTGTTGGATGTGGTGCTCATCAAATGGACTGCTTTGTCCTGGATTGTATCAATCATAGCGTGTTTTGAGAAGATTTGTAGCTCAGGTTGAGGTTCTGGATGTAGGTTTGCTTGCTGAGCTGGAAGGTAGCAGCCTGTACTAATTGGCAAAGCAAGGCAAGCTAGGCTTGCTATGAGAATGCAGATAGGTGCAAAGTGAGTCAGCACTAAATCAGCAAATGAGCATCCCTGAGATGCAGCCTAGTCCAATCAGTGGTAACCAAGATACATGAACACCAACTAGCCAGAAAACAACATGACCCTCTCTCACTAGTATCCTTACATACAGGTAAGGAAGGAAACCACTTTGACTGAGACAACACATCCATCTTAGGACAAGCCAAACAGAGACATGCATGAGAATTCCTAGAAGTATGGCATTACAACCGGAACTCTATCAACAAACACATTGAGTTAGACCCCATCCGCCACCCCCTAAGAAAAAGAACAGGAAATGACACCACCACAGGAAATGACATCACCATAGGAAATGACAACACAAACCCAACAAAACCCAAACATATAAATAGAAAGCAGGAATCATGTACAGTGCTTTGCTTGAGGCTCACTGAAGATGTTACGTAGTGGAGTGATGAAACATCTGGAAATGAACCTTCCAGCTCAGCGAGCAAACCTACATCTGGTATCAATCTTCCTATGTGTTGTTGGAGCTGTACTCACCAGGCAAGTGGAGAGCATTCCATCACACTCCTAATTTGTGTCTTGTAGATGGTGGTCAGGCTTTGGGGAGTCAGAAGTGAGTTACTCACAGCAACATTTTTAGTCTCTGACCTGTTCTTAGAGCCATTGCATTTATATGGCTAGTCCAGTTCAGTTTCTGGTCAATCGTAACACCCAGGATGTTGTTAGTGAAGCACTCAGTAATGGTAACACTGTTAAATGTCTAGGGGTAGATTGTCTCTCATTGGAGATGGCCAGCATTTGTGAGTGCAAATGTTTCTTGCCACTGGTCTGCCCGTTCCTGGGATACTGTCTGGATCATGTTGCATTTGAACATGGGTTACATAAGTATCTGAGAAGTCACAAGTGGTTATCAGCGATAAGTGGGAATATAGCATAATCATTTCAGCCATGATTTATTTAACAACAGGGTCAGGGAGACTGGAGTCAAAAAGTGTGCTGCTGGAAAAGCACAGCTGGTCAGGCAGCATCCGAGGAGCCAGACAGTCGACGATTCGAGTATGAGCTCTTCGTCATGCTTGAAACATCGACTCTCCTGCTCCTCAGATGCTGCCTGACTGGCCGTGCTTTTCCAGCAACACACTTTTTGACTCTGATCTTCAGCATCTGCTGTCCTCACTTTCTCCAAGAGTCAGGAAGACTGCAAAGCTAACTCCTCCTCCTAATTTCTTTTCAAATGTTATGCTAAAATTCAGTGACTTACTCAGTCACATTAACATCTATGTAAATTTTCTGTAAAATTCTCTGATGTAGTATTTTGTATCTCTGCTCTGGTTGTTATTGGGTTGGGAACTAATGAAGAACTACATTAAATGACAATGAAGACACAGAAATATCAGCATGGTTAAGAATTGCATTCATGCAATTAGGTTAGGTTTCATTCGCACACCAACTTATGGTCATATTGGTATTCACACACTTTAGCCTGTATCATTTAGCACAAAAAAAATAGTGGAATTGCTTCCGATTCTTTTTGACAGTGTATGGTTTCAAAGTCAACAATTAAGTCAAAGGAAATAAATCTGGGAAAGATGTAAGTAGGTTTGTTGACTCACTCTCAACTATCTTAAACCACAGATTTCAAATTAGCCAAAGTATAGAGTCATAGAGTCATAGAGATGTACAGCATGGAAACAGACCCTTCGGTCCAACCCCTCCATGCTGACCAGATATCCCAACCCAATCTAGTCCCACCTGCCAGCACCTGGCCCATATCCCTCCAAACCCTTCCTATTCATATACCCATCCAAATGCCTCTTAAATGTTGCAGTTGTACCAGCCTCCTCCACATCTTCTGGCAGCTCATTCCATACACGCACCACCCTCTGCGTGAAAAGGTTGCCCCTTAGATCTCTTTTATAACTTTCTCCTCTCACCCTAAATCTATGCCTTCTGAACCCTTTCAAGTTTCACAACATCTTTCCGATAGGAAGGAGACCAGATTTGCACGCAATATTCCAACAGTAGCCTAACCAATGTCCTTACAGCCACAACATGACCTCCCAGCTCCTGTACTCAGTACTCTGACCAATAAAGTAAAGCATACCAAATGCCTTC
>NC_057733.1:25396387-25409352 GCF_004010195.1 Chiloscyllium plagiosum | reverse complement strand
GCACATCTTTGGACTGTGGGAGGAAACCGGAGCACCCGGAGGAAACCCACGCAGACACGGGGAGAACGTGCAAACTCCACACAGTCAGTCGCCTGAGGCGGGTATTGAACCCGGGTCTCTGGCGCTGTGAGGCAGCAGTGCTAACCACTGTGCCACCGTGCCGCCCACATTTATATGGATGTTAACAATACGATGGAAGAAGTGTAATTTGTATATGTTTTAATGTCATTTATTTTTGAGTTGTGATTTTCAACTTGTTGCGTCTGGGTTTTGATCAGTAGGTATGTTAATAGTTTAACTGGGTGACCAACTTTCAATGTAGTGCAATGCCAACAGTGTGGGTTCAATTGCTGCATCAACTGAGGTAACCATGAAGAACTCCTCTTCTCAACATCCTGCCCTTGTCTGAGGCATGACAATCCTTAGGATAAACTGCTGTTGAGAGAGCAGCCCTATGTCTGGAAGGGCTGTGGTGACTTCAGTTTTACGATTAATGGTTAGCTTGTCAGTATTTCTACAGCCATCACTTCCTTAAAACCAGAAAGACAAAGGGACTTCCTGGAGTACTAATGGGACTTTGTTCGCATTGGTCCAGTTATATAAGTAGATAGAGTAAACATTGAAGCGCATCAGCTTGCTTTCAGTTACAATCACCAGGAGTTTGATTTTATTTGTTGCTTTGTGGAAAAGTGTGCAAAGTTTTGGGGCTTAGTTCACAGAGGTTCTAATGGAAGTTAGGTGAATAAGGAAGTTTTTCCTGGAAAAAGGAGACATTTTAGAACTGTTAGAAAATTTTCCTCAGTGTTATGATTTTAATTTGAAAGTTCCAGACCAGAAGTGTTTGGTTATAACCCCAAAGTGATAATTCAAAGTTGAGAACATCTAAGGTCGGTCATGTCATTTATAAAGGAAGAGGCTGTCAAATTCACAAGACTGGGAACTGAAAGAAACAGTTAAGCCAATTATATAGATTTGATAGAGAAGGAATTCGCTCTGGTATCTGAGTACTCCAAAGGGATGCTACCAGGCTCGATAGAATATTATTTTTGCTGCATGTTTCAAAATCTTTCACATTGTGTTCTGCGTAAATAACTTGCGGTTTATTCTATTTTAACCATTTTTCTTTTGCATAATAAATTTACATTTTATTTGCCAGGCTTCAGTTTTGGATCTGATCTGATAATCAGTGGGCACGTGATTTAACATCATTATGGGTGGAGTTGTTTGTGTGAAATATGTTCCTTAAAATAGTCTGTTGGAAAAGTATTATTCATTGGTGATGATAGCTTTCTCACACACTGCATAAAAGATAGAATTTTAACCTCAACCACAATAGTTGTGGTGCTAGCCTCAGCTGAAAGATTTATGAGTAGAAGTTGCAAGGCATGAAATATCTCACTCGCATAGTACATGAAAACCAATCCCACATAAGCTAATAACTTTGTGGGTGTTATTTTTACTTCTAAACATCATTTCCAATAGTTCTAAAACATGCACTAAATAAAGGAATACCAAAATATGCAAATTACATTTCAAAGTGAAGACATTTCATTTTGCTGCCAGACTTAAAACACTTTTAATTATGATTAGAGACTCATATATGGTCTGTACTTCTGTATGTGGTTGACTTACCTGGAGTCATTTGTGATCCTTTACTTGGGTCCATCTTTTATAATTAATATTGTTCTGCTGGACAGGCAGATGCAATGAGATGGATCTAAGTTGTTCAGACATTGTTAAGCATCAGGTTACAACCAACTTGTTTAGTCTTTTTGTATTTTTAGCACATTGCTTATGATAGCCTTTCCGATTGTATTTCCTGGTGATAAACTGTGTGAAAAACAATAAGTCTGTCTTAGCAACATTTCCCACAATATTGTTACAGAATGTGGAACAACATTTGGCACATAAGGCTCATGTTCAGAATATGTGACCGAAAGCTTGGTCAAAGAGATAGGTTTAAGTATAAGGTTTCTGTGAAGATCTGTAGCTCAGATTGTAATGGAAGTTATTTGTCTGTTTGTCGAGCCGTTTAACTTTTCTGCAAACTTTTCGTCTCCCGACTGGGTGACATCTTCAATGCTGTGTAGCCTCTGGATGATGCGCTATTGTTGTGATCTTCCCAGAATTTAGACAGTTCTGTCTGTCATGTTAGTGGTTCGAGTTCCAGTTTTGTGCTGCAGTCATCTGTAAATGGGGTCTATTTCCACATGTTTGTTTATGTAAGCAGCGAATGAATACCAGACCTCCAGGAATTCCTGAAATTTGCTTTGCTTTGCGTGTCCCAGGATTGTAAAGTTGTCCCAGTTGAATTGGTGTCCTTCATTGTCAGTATGCATTGACATGGGGGGAGAGCTGGTCATGTTGTTTCGTTTCATGCTGATACTCAGGGCAGCACGGTGGTATAGTGGTTAGCACTGCTGCCTCACAGCGCCGGAGACCCGGGTTCAATTCCCGCCTCAGGTGACTGACTGTGTGGAGTATGTACGTTCTCCCCGTGTCTGCTGAGGTTTCCTCCGGGTGCTCCGGTTTCCTCCCACAGTCCAAAGATGTGCAAGTCAGGTGAATTGGCCATGCTAAATTGCCCGTAGTGTTAGTTAAGGGGTAAATGAAGGGGTATGGGTGGGTTGTGCTTCGGCGGGTCGGTGTGGACTTGTTGGGCCAAAGGGCCTGTTTCCACACTGTAATATAATGTAATCTAATCATGTATGCTGGTAGTGAGTTTCCTGCCTGTTTGTCCTATATAATGTTTTTTCGAGTTGCTGCATGGTATTTTATGTATCACATTCGTTCTGCATGTTGTCGTTATGGTGTCTTCTGTCTTGGATAGTAGCTGGTGAAGTGTAACTGTTGGTTTGTGTGCTGTCATTAATCTCAGAGGGCATGGGAGTCTAATAGTCAGTTCTGAGATGTTTCTCTTATATGGTAGGGTAGTCAGAGATACATGTTGTCTTCTTGGTGTTATTTGTATGCCAGGCATTAGCAGATGAAACTCCTCAGGGTACCCATTATAGGTGTTCCTTTTCTTTTTTGCTGAGCTCTGGGGTGTTGTAGTGTGTTGTAGGTTTAAATAGTAGTAAAAGATGGGAGGGTGGTCATTGAGATGGAGAGTTTTTGGGAGGACATCTTAAAACTTAGGACAAGACAACCAAAGGCATAGCTGTCAATCATGGACTAATAGAAACCAAGGATTCCAACAAGGCTGTTCCAGGGTGATTTGAAAAAGCACATATTTCTTTTATTTCTTTATTTTTTTCTCATCTATTCCTATTAACTGTAATGCTGGACTTTTATTTCTTTATTTTTCTAATATCTCGTCCTTAAGAAGTTGTACACAAGAATCTGTACCGAGGTACCTTTGTAAAGATGGTACCATAAGTAGCGAGTTGTGAACTTTTCACTCTACTCATTTGAGTACATTCGGCAATAAACTTAATTCTGTTCTATTCTATTCACACAAAGCTATGGTGGGAAACTGGTGCTATCTCCATACAAAAACACTTGAGGATAGATCAATTAAAAGTATCAAAATTGGGATTTCTAATTTAGGGTTTCATGACCAAGCATCTTTTTTTATATATTCTTTCATAGGATATGCATGTTGTTGCCCATTTCTGTTACCCTTTCATCTAATGACTTGCTAGGTATTTTCAGAGAGCTGTTAACAGTCAAATATAAACCAAAGATGTTTCCAAAGGCCAATAAACAACTGAATGGTTTTTCATAAGAGTTATTGCATTTAAATCTATTTTCCCCTCAAAACTATCAGTCCAGTGACATTACCACCATGTACTGGCTGGAATTAATACCAAAGATAAACCACAATCTAATTGAATAAGAGGATTGGATTAAAGGCGAGACTTGAGGGCATTTTTTTCTATTGTTTTAGACCAATGGTCAGAATTTCTATGCTTTTAATGATGGTGATTTGTCAGGTGGTTAAACACCTCTGACGGATAAAAATATTTTTCTTTTGGAATCTCTTAATTGTTCAAAATACAGATTTCTTTGTAAAGAGGGAGATACAGTCAAAAGATTTTTGTGGATGTACTTTTGAGGAAGTTAGAAAGCCACAAAAGAATAAGTTCCATTTTTACTTCTCTTTCATGATGTATTGGGAACTCAAGGGTTAAACATTCCACTGCTAAAAGGACTCACTGCAGTATCACTGCATACCTGTCCTCTTGTAGAATGAGGCAGGACATCACAGCAGGGGGGCTGGCTGATTCCCAGAGAACAGAATCCTCTGGAGCCATACATGTGGAATTCACTTGCAGCCTCAGGCAAAGGTGTTTGTCCTCCCTGGACAAGACTTATAGCCTTGGCCATAACCTTATTAACTGCCTTGCGTATCCATTGTCATGCTTCCTCTTCCTATTAATGTAGGCAAGTTAATCCAACCTAGAGAACAAAGCAAAGTCTTTCTATCTAAATCTCTATCCATCAACATATGGTTATAAAGAATATGATAACCAGTCCCTGTAAACCATTTGCTAGGTATCACAGGAAATCAGCAATCACCGGGCATTGTAAAATTGTAATTACCTGTCTTAAACAATGTAACAACAATCAACCGTGTGACTTGTCGACCCCTGTATTACTTCTACAAAATATCCTGCCTTCGTGTGTAAGGCAGAGATTCATTGAGAAGTGCTACCACGAGTAGGCTACATGAATCCTTTGGTGTCACTGAGAATTTCTCGCCGGCTGTCCGATAATAAAACCTCTACCGTTATACCGAAACTTGTGTCACCAGATTTGTGGAAAAAATACTTCAACACCTCAGTGGTAGTCTGTGGAGGAACCCTATTATGAAAGTATCAGGAAAGCTTCAAAGGGAGAAATGCACTGATCTGGATTTCAACACAGTGGCTCAGTGGTTAATACTGCTGCCTCATAGTGCCAGGGACCTGGGTTCAACTTCACCCTTGGGCAACTGTCTGTGTGCAGTATGCACATTTTCCCATGTCAGTGTGGGTTTCTCTGAATGCTCCAGTTTCCTCTCACAATTCAAAGATTGGACAGAATGAAGCATACAGGTTACACTGCACAGGAGGTGCACAAAGCAAGCTCAGCATTAACAAGATCAACATAATTCAAAGTGAGAGAATTCATTCATCAGTCTAATAACAGCGGGGAAGAAGCTGTTCTTGAACCTGTTGGTGCGTGTGTTCAAGCTTCTGTATCTTCTGCCTGATGGAGGAGTTTGTAGGAGAGCATTACAGGGGTAGGAGGGGTCTTTCATGATGTTGGCAACCTTTTTGCAGCAATGAGATGGTTCTTTGTACTGAGAAAGAAACATTCTGAACCTGATATTGGAACAACCTCTGTAACTGATAAATACCGTAGCCCTTTATGAATAAATGTCAGTACCTGACAGAAATATTCATTCACACTATTCATTAAAGGGTGGGTTTGAAATAGTCTTGAAAAATACTCAAATATATTTCCCATCCAGGAATTTCATTATATAATTCGTGAATTATTTGTGAACACTGACTTTAAAATTTCTTATTGAAAATCACGATGATAATGGCATCAGAAGAGGAGACAGCATAGAATTAATGTCACTGGACTGGTAATCCAGAACTCCAGGCTAATGTTCTGAGGGCATATGTTTGAATCCTGCAATGGCAGGTGGTGAAACTTGAATCCAAAATCATAAGTCTGCACTAAAATCCTATTTTACTAGCTACTATGATTGTTGTAAAAACCCATTCAGTTTACTAATGTCATTTAGGAAAGGAAATCTGCCATCCCTACCTGGTCTGTCCTACATTTAACTCCAGACCCACAACAACATGGTTGACCTTTAAGGGATGGATGATAAATGTTGGTTTAGCCAATAATGTCCACATCCCATGAATAAAAAAAAATCTTCAGGGAAGTTTCATTATATAAATTTTAAAAAGGAACTCTTGAAACTCAAATTAAAGTGGATTGTGTTCTCTTCCAAATTTTAACTAAACAGACAAAATGAAGTCAGTTCAAGGTGATTGATAATGACGCTTTTGATTTGTGTGAAATTGAAACTACAGTTAGCCAGACCTTCTCAAATGAGCCATTGTTGCTTACGTGAAATTTTGTGCACATTATGGCTACTCAAATGACCAAAATATTTATTATTGCAGCCTTAAAAATGACACTGATTTGCTACATTTTGAAATGTTGCAAAAAGCTGTGAGGAGAAGCTAAGACTACAACAATTTGATTATCAAGGTGCATTTTTTCATAATATGTTGCAATTGTAAAGATGTATCGACATTCTCTAGGTTATTTTTGTTAGTTAGGATATTATTCTTAAGATAGTCTCATAAATTAATAATATATCTATAACAAGAGAGACATCAAGAAACTAAAATACATTGCTTGAGTAGAATTTATGTCATTGTTTCATCAGACTCCTGGGGAATGCATACGAATGAAGGGTGTTTTTAGAGGGCAAATTCAGGCATTTAGAAAAAAAAATGCCTATTTGGTTAATACTATCTGAACCTTAAAAGGGTTTATACACATCAAAAAACACAACTATTTTTAGCTACTATCAGTCTAGAGCTGAGTGCCAAATTCCTTCATTTTGATAGGTGGAATTTTAGAATTTCTATCAACCAGATGCATTAGTGTTATGACCACAGATCATAACCCCAGATCACAGATAGACATATTGAACTTTTAATCGTGATACTTTTTCTTTGTAAAGAGGGAGATACAGTCAAAAGAGTTTTGTGGATGTACCTTTGAGGAAGTTAGAAAGCCACAAAAGAATAAGTTCCATTTTTTTTCGCTTTCATGATGTATTGGGAACTCAAGGATTAAACATTCCACTGCTAAAAGGACTCACTGCAGTATCACTGCATACCTGTCCTCTTGTAGAATGAGGCAGGACATCACAGCAGGGGGGCTGGCTGATTCCCAGAGAACAGAATCCTCTGGAGCCATACATGTGGAATTCACTTGCAGCCTCAGGCAAAGGTGTTTGTCCTCCCTGGACAAGACTTATAGCCTTTGCCATAACCTTATTAACTGCCTTGCGTATCCATTGTCATGCTTCCTCTTCCTATTAATGTAGGCAAGTTAATCCAACCTAGAGAACAAAGCAAAGTCTTTCTATCTAAATCTCTATCCATCAACATATGGTTATGAAGAATACGATAACCAGTCCCTGTAAACCATTTGCTAGGTATCACAGGAAATCAGCAATCACCGGGCATTGTAAAATTGTAATTACCTGTCTTAAACAATGTAACAACAATCAACCGTGTGACTTGTCGACCCCTGTATTACTTCTACAAAATATCCTGCCTTCGTGTGTAAGGCAGAGATTCATTGAGAAGTGCTACCACGAGTAGGCTACATGAATCCTTTGGTGTCACTGAGAATTTCTCGCCGGCTGTCCGATAATAAAACCTCTACCGTTATACCGAAACTTGTGTCACCAGATTTGTGGAAAAAATACTTCAACACCTCAGTGGTAGTCTGTGGAGGAACCCTATTATGAAAGTATCAGGAAAGCTTCAAAGGGAGAAATGCACTGATCTGGATTTCAACACAGTGGCTCAGTGGTTAATACTGCTGCCTCATAGTGCCAGGGACCTGGGTTCAACTCCACCCTTGGGCAACTGTCTGTGTGCAGTATGCACATTTTCCCATGTCAGTGTGGGTTTCTCTGAATGCTCCAGTTTCCTCTCACAATTCAAAGATGTGCAGGTTAGGTGAATTGGCCATGCTAAATTGCCCATAGTGTCCAGGGAGTTGCAGGCTAGTGGATTAGCAATGGGAAATGCAGGGTTATGGAAATGGGGTGGGTCTGTATGGGATGCTCTTCAGAGGGTTGGTGTCGACTTGTGGGGCAAATGGCCTGCTTCCACACTCTACATTCTACATTGTAGGCATTGTGGGCGGCATGGTGGCACAGTGGTTAGCACTGCTGCCTCACAGCGCCAGAGACCCGGGTTCAATTCCCGCCTCAGGCGACTGACTGTATGGAGTTTGCACGTTCTCCCCGTGTCTGCGTGGGTTTCCTCTGGGTGCTCCGGTTTCCTCTCACAGTCCAAAGATGTGCAGGTCAGGTGAATTGGCCATGCTAAATTGCCCGTAGTGTTAGGTAAGGGGTAAATGTAGGGGTATGGGTGGGTTACGTTTCGGCGGGTCGGTGTGGACTTGTTGGGCTGAAGGGCCTGTTTCCACACTGTAAGTAATCTAATTTAATATCTCCTGTAAGTATCTCAGGGTGTGACTATTTTAGAAATAATGACAGCAGTTTGGGCAAGCTAAATATTTGTGTTCTCCCCTTTCAAGAAACCACAAGAATTGTGTTATAAACCAATTACAACCCTACAGTGCATGCATCAGTTGGCTGAAGTGCTCAAGTGTACAAGTGGGCTGAGGATGCATGAGTGTGTCAGTGGACCGGGGAACTTGTGTATACCTGCCTGGCTTTGAGTGCGAGTGTGGTGTAAAAGTCACAATGGAACAACAATGAGTCAGTGCCATGTTGTAAGTAAAAACTTCTCTTGCTCTGCATGCTAGGAGCCAGTCAAGATAAGACAGAATAAAAGAAGCAGCCTCTCTCTGAGTGCTGGAAACCAGTTCCCAATCCAGTTCAAAATAAAACAGGATTGAAGACATTCAGCTAACCTGCAAAGCCAAGAACCTCAAAGTTAACCTTGCAGCAAGTAACATTTCACTATCTAATCTTCTTGTGAACCCTAAGTATATCTTTTAACTTTTACAAATTTTTATATATTTAGGTTTTCTTATTATTTCTAATTTGTGTGCATGTGTGTTGTGTTAATACTTCTTCTCATGTTACTCAAGAAATCCTGCTTAAACTGGTTCATTCTAAAGTACACATTAATTTGGTCTGTGAGAAAGGTATTCACAAGGAAATGACCAAACAAGGGGATGGCCAAATAAATATGAGAAGCCAGTTTAACCTGCCTCTCCCAGGAGCTTGACAATTTGGTATGTTCTATCTGGATCAATAAAAAATTGTGGAACCTCAACCAAGGAGAGATTATAACAATAGGCAGAGATTGCATAAACCACAGTAAAGGCAGAATTAGATTCCCTACAGTGTGGAAACAGGCCCTTTGGCCCAACCAGTCCACACCGACCCTCCAAAGAGTAACCAACCCCAACCCATCTCCCTCTGACTAATGCATTTAACACTATGGGCAATTTAGCATGGCCAGTTCACCTGAACTGAACATCTTTGGACTGTGGGAGGAAACCCACACAGATACAAGGAGAATATGCAAAATCCACAAAGACAGTCGCCTGAGGCTGGAATCAAACCTGGAACCCTGGTGCTGTGAGGCAGCAGTGCTAACCACTGAGCCACCATGCTGTAAAGGGTGGGCTTCTGTTGTGAAGTAAAAAGTTGATTGTTTCTCTTGCAGTATGAAATAATATCTTTAAGTGTTAAATCACATGTTTTTGCACTTATGCCAATTTAAATATCCTGATTTGTACTTTTTTTCTCCAAGGCAGTTGCTATTCTTTTCATTTGTTCACATTAAATGATGCAGCCCTTTGATGACTAACTCGTCGCCGATAAAGAGCTCATGCAAATTTTGTGGAAATTGAAATGGTAAAAGTTGCATTTTGTTTTTGCTTCCCCTTATAAAAATGAATAACCATTTTCTGAACATTGCACTTTTTAAAATTTAAATCCTGAGGTATAAAGTTCATTGTTGAATTGGTCAGAGAAGTATCTCCTGACACCTGTCCAAATGATATTTTGGAAGCAATTAAGAAGTTGAAACTTAAAATGCTACTGCTTTGAAAATTAATTAATACAGCAATAATGGAAATCTGATTGTGCCTATAAAGCCATGTGCAAGGAGAAGGGTGTGTTCTCTACAAAGATCATGTGAATTAAGACTCAAACTGGACCAAACTATTAGTTTTGTTTCTTTCTCCACCAATGCTCCAAGAACTGCTTAATTTCTCCTGCACTTTCTGTTTTTATTTAGATTTCCAGCATCCATAATACTTCACTTTTATTAAAAGTGTTATTGCTGGTAAATTATCATGAGTTAGACGCATAGCCAAATCTACTCTAATTTTCTGCATGTTTGTTTGTGGAAAGTGGTCACTGGGGCTTGACTACACCACTTAGGATGAGTATTTACAAAGGGATAAAATGGGGGGAAAAGCAAGAGAAGGCATACAGGTTAATAGGTCCTGCTTCAGCAGGAGAAAGGAGCCTGATAAAACAGTGGAGATAAAAGTAACAGACCTGTTAGTGCTTGGAGACAGGGCTAATGGTACTTCTGAAACACTCCTGGATGATTGCCAATTTGATGGTCATGCACTTCCTCCTCTCTGTGCTGTTGTTACTGTGCATTCTCACATCTCTCGGTTTCCTGCTAACACAATAGTGCTAAGGAATGCAGCTCATGAATGTGAGTGTGTATACATTGTCAGTGTTTTCCAGAAAAGCTCCACTTGGTTTTCCAAGACAGTAAAAATCTTGTTTCAGTCCATTGTTAGTCTGGTCTCTGAAGTCCATGTGAGGAAAGTGACTTGATTCAGACATGAGCCATGAGGCAAGTTCAAGAGAATTAACCTTCTTGTCTAATAATCAGCATGTGCCCTGACAGCCTGATTTGAATAAAAGAAGCATAGAGGATTAGTCATGAAGAATTAACCATGACTCCAACTGTGAAACTGGATACAAAGCTGGATAGATGTGCCAATCTAAGATAAAAATAATTTGGACATTAAATAGAGTAGAATTCCTTTCTTTTCAGGAGAAGTCCAGGCTGGTGATGGTGAACAGGTAAGTGTACAGTTTATGGAACTGGAGAGGTGAAGTCTATCGCTACATGATCTTAGATCATTCTGTTCCTTGATAAAGTGATTATAGTGCACCTCCACAGATAAACCTATTGTGATTTCCAAGGTGCAGTGGTGTACAGTAAACTACAGAAGTAACTGACACCATTATACTGCAACCACATGAGTCTATTTGATAAATTAACATCCAATATGATCTTGAATGTACAGTACTGTCAATACTATCGACATGGTATCTCACGTCTTGCATTGGCTTGCTATAAATGGAATGCCCCTCAGTGAAATTCGCATGGAGGGGAAGTTCTCTGAAGACTCTGGAGGGAACCTTATTGAAGCCTGAGCGACATGAACTATAGCAGAATTTGTGGCAGAAGCACACGACAAATCCAACGTGGCCTGTCCCAAAGTCAGAAGCAACTCGTTTTATCCACGATGCAGTCAGACGTTGAGGTAAGTTCTCCCTGGGAATTAGTGAGGTGCTTAGTAAGTGGTTTTCTTGCTTCTGAAACACTTTATTAACACACTGCATTACTAAGCTGTCTCCTATGTTACCAAAAGTGCCAAACAAACTAGACATCAAGAATTCTTGAGCTGGAAGTTGCTGACTTCAGCTCACTGCTGGCTGCGAACTGTCTCCATTCTCATCGTCATAAAGTAGCATCTCAGAGCATGATCTACAGACAACAGCTAAACACACCCGTTATTCATGAACATTGGAATCCAATACTTGCAAACCCCTCAGAACCCTCATGGCATCTCAGCAATCCACTTGCTTCATTGTAAGGTTCAAAGTTTGTGAAAAGATTTTTAGCTCGGGTGCTCGTGCTTTGTAGTCTGGCTGTCAGTTCGGAATGCCTAAGGGAAAGACAACGGAACGAAGACATGCCACAACCCAAAGGACTAGCCACACGACAATACATCAAGAGCATTTCCGAACTGACAGCCAGACTACTGCGACCACTGGGACTCATAACAGCACACAAACCAACAGCCACTCTCAGACAACAACTCACCAGAACGAAGGACCCGATACCCAGCATGAGCAAAACCAATGTAGTGTACAAAATCCCATGCAAGGACTGCACGCCACTGCAATGGACTGCTGGAACTGACAACCGGAAGCGGCAGATTCAAACCACTACAAATGCCGTAGGAAACAACACAGAAGCGCTTCACAGGAGGCTCCCAAGCACTGAGGATATCACCTAGACAGGGGACGAAACGTCTGCAACACAAATTCCCAGCTCGGCGAACAGAACCACATCGTTGTAAGGTGGCCAAGAAACTGGTATTGAAAGCCTGCTGAAAGGACACAGATTGGATCAGGCTGCATCTGAGTGCTACTGACATGCTCTCTTTGTACTTACTCAGTTAGTGTTTACCTTAAAGCTCACAGCATCCATACCTTGCCATTCTCATCTTGCCCCAGTTGTGCTTGTCAATATGTTGTCTAATTGCCAACTGCCATATTGACATCTTTCTTCAATATAGACACAATGACAGGCTGCTTGTCATTAGGGATCTATCCACGGTATGGGTGGAGAGCACAACTTTCTATAAAGCGTATGAGACAATCTGACTACAATAGTATATACCAGCTGCCTGTGTGGCAGACACCACCAGCTACCCCCACCCACACCCCTTCCCCCCCCCACCCCATACATATTCAACCAAATGGCCAAGTTGGAAAATGAAGGTAATTCTCAGTCCAGTCAAGAGGTGCTGCTGTCAGTCTCGGGTCCCAGCATCACCACTCATGGCCACAGCCTGCACACAATCCAGAGATTTGACAATGGTCAATCACCTGTCTGAGCGGGTCAGTATGGCTGGTTAGATGGTCATGGAATCAGACGACATGTGCCATAGGGGAGGGATCAATACTTAATGAGGCAAGATCGGGAAAATGTAGCAAGAGATCTCATTATACCTCATGGTACAAACCCTCCAATGCAATTTCCCTTCCCACGTTAAAGATACCCTCCAACGCATCTTGTCCACATCCCGCACCTCCGCCCTCAGACCCCATCCCTCCAACCGTAACAAGGACAGAACGCCCCTGGTGCTCAATTTCCACCCTACCAACCTTCCCATAAACCAAATCATCCACCGACATTTCCGCCACCTCCAAAAAGACCCCACCACCAGGGATATATTTCCCTCCC
>NC_057733.1:25379003-25395993 GCF_004010195.1 Chiloscyllium plagiosum | reverse complement strand
CCTCTAGCTTATCTCTCCACCCTTCAGGCTCTCTGCCTTTATTCTTGATGAAGGGCTTTTGCCCGAAACGTCGATTTCGCTGCTCCTTGGATGCTGCCTGAACTGCTGTGCTCTTCCAGCACCACTAATCCAGAATCTGGTTTCCAGCATCTGCAGTCATTGTTTTTACAACTAACGCTTAGCCAAAGAAAACAAAAGATTTAGCCGTCTGCATATTGCCTTGCACACAGTACTCCACTTCATCTGTTTGCTGTTGTCTACTAATATCAATGCATTGCCCCAAGTTCTAACCTCAATGTGGATCTACCAGACCATCCATGAACAATGTACCTTTTGTTTTTGTCGAATGTGGCTGATTCATTTCATGCGCCTGACGTGCGTTGTGGTTTCTAAATGTCAATCTACATAACATATGACAGAGAGTCAGGTTTTCGTTGAGGCAGAAGTTTATTAAAAATGTTAACTCCACATGACATAAATTCTCTGACTGAGCTCTGTGCTTGCTGATATTACTGTACGTTACATAGACATAGCTGACTGATTGGACACACCACACTGAATCTATTGCACAAACAGAATAACCAAAATGTGATTTGTTATGGTGTCATGTAATTGTCTTAAAGTCCTATCTGCTCTGGAATCTATGACAAAATGCAACAGTGTCCTTTAATTTCTTTTGCTCTGTGATAGCATGAAGGAGTTGACTCGTACGCAGTTATTGTGCAGACTTTTGGCTTGTTACTTGGCTGCCCAGTTTAGAGGGGACATTAACCATGGCAGCAACATTTCAAAGGCAGATCAAAGCAGCCCAGCAAAATTATGGTTGCAAAAAGTAAGAATGAAAAGCATAGAAGAAAAATATTCTGGAGTTAGACAGCAGCCTCATAAATAAAACTGACTAACCAATATGGAGTGAATCAACCCTTTACTGAGCAGTCAACAGGTTCATTATTTCCGGTAGTGATTTGCTGAGTGAGTTTATCATGTATCAAATCAAAATCATAATTGAATTCTATTACAAATGTATTGATTTATATATTTTAAGACAAAAGGTTACTTTTCTTTAGTGCTATTGATATTACAGGTTAAACTTAGTGGCATTGAAAATGAGTCTGGAAATAACTACACATTTTATAAAAATACAAAGAACAGCCTAGGAACAAGCCCTTCAACTCTCCAAGCCTGAGCCAAAATGGTTTGCTCAAAACTAAGGAATGAACAGACAAACCACAATACATATTGAGACGGTACAAAGGTCTTTGGCAAGTAGAAATCAAACATCCAAAAGCAAAAACAGTGATTAGCATCAAAAATTGACCTAATAGACCCCAAATTTCCTAACAGCGTAAGTGTACAACTTAACAGTAAATATTCATAACAGCATTGTTATCTCTGAGATGGAATAAATGACTGCTCAGTGTGATGCTTACTGGAATTAGGATAACAAATAATGACACTGTGAGGAAAGTTCTATTTTTGCTATCTGATATAGCAAGTTCTGTGAAACAATATATTGCAACAACCGTAATTTCAGACGCCTACAGTCTTTAGGGCACAGCAGCTGAAAGGACAATTTTCAAAAATGGAATATGTGTATTTATATCACAAACGTTTCTGCTTTGGGTGCCTTTAAAATAAAGGCCGTGAAACTATGAGTCCAATTCCCTTGTGAAACCTATTGGTGACCCACACACCTAACAGTCTACACTTTCTAAACATTCAAACAAGTCCTACTAATAACTCAAGATTCCTGTGAACATTCTCTACCATAATGATGAAAGATTGTCTTGGAATATTTATCCAACTTCCTTGCATGAGTTCTAACATCCTATCATTATATGAATTCTCTGTTGTTATCAAACCAAACTCATCAATTCATGAGGTCATGTCCAGTTACCCGAACCACTTCCTGACATTGTTTGTGTCCTAGTGAACCTGACAGTGTTAATGGCTCAATTTGCTTTGGCAGCATCTATCTCTCCTTCATAACATCACCAACTCTGTTACCTCCTCTTGAAGAACTCACCTTTAATCTCATTGTCCTATTTCAACAACTATCATTTCAACAATCTTTCCCAAGGAATTAAATGTGTCATCATTGCATGGTTCCATGTTCATGTCTCACATAACTCCCTTTTCAGCACACCTAGTTGGAAATGTTGGAGATGGGCAATAAATGCTAGCCTAGCCAGCAATATCAACAACCTGTGAAAGAAAAGAAAGCTTATTTGTCCAGATTCTTGTCAGTTCTCAACATTTTCAACTTGGATAAAGTCATCTCAAATAGTCTTGGTGACTACAATCATGGACGCATTTCCTTCTTAACCTCTCCATTGTCAATCATTACCAACATCCAACACAACACTTCTGTCTATTTTGTTTTGCCTGTGCACCTCCAGAGCTGACAGAAGATCTCTTGACACATGATTTAGAGGTGATGCTGTTGGACTGGGTTGTACAAAGTTAAAAATCACACATCACCAGGTTATAGTCCAACAAGTTTATTGGAAGCACTAGCTTCCAGAGCGCTGCTCCTTTCGAAGCTAGTGCTTCCAAGTAAACCTGTTGGACTATAACATGGTGTTATGTGATTTTTAACTCTTGACACAAGACCACAGTAAAACTATGTTCTCTGCAGAGATATCTTATGCAGATCTCTCACAAAAGTGAATACTTAAATAAAAGAAGACCAAGTTCAGGGCATTGGAGTTCAAAAGGCAAATTGGTCGAAGATGAGAAGGATAACCTGTTTCCGAAGATGCACAGACTTAAATAATGAAGTAAAATCTCAAATTATTTCTGCCTGACTTATCCTGTGCCCTTCAGACTGACAATTCTGTCTTTTTTTTTGCCTTTTTCTCTCAGCCATTGTCAATGTTCAGTAGCAAGCTTTTCCATCTTTTTAGTTTTACTTTCTGGGATTACCTCCCTGAACCACTGCACTTTGCTCCTTTACACACAATGTAGAAGCAGCCATAATCTGACCCTTCCAACTATACCATTGTCACTCTCCTATCTCTTCTACTATTATACGGTGAGCATTTTTCCTTTATTACAGTTCTGACATTTTCTCATGTCAAATGTAAGTTACTGTTAATGAGAATTGTTGAGGTGCATTCATATCTAAATTGGACGTTATGCTCATATTTTCCCATTTAGTAGAAAGTAGATTCTGTGGACTAACTTTAACTCCCAATATGAGATTGTTTCAGTAGAGCCAGGGGTTAAAATGTAAAAAAAAATCTGTAATAAGACTGAAGCTAGCCATTCATGGGAAGTAGGTTGATCTGCTAAATGTAATAATGAAAGCGTGCATCTTCATTTTCAGAGCATTCTATTTATAACCACCTGAGAAAAGTGTCATTACAGCTCTTGTTGGTTTAGAAGAGCAATACTTCCTCCAGGTTTAGTCGTAGAATCCCTGTTTTTTTTATGAATTGTCATTTTCATCTCATCAAAATCATCGTTGACATGAAATCTGTAGATTAATGTAATCCTGCTCATGCAGCTATATCTCAAGCAAGATGTGCCAAATCTTTGAAAAAAAATGTTTTCATGACAGCTTGCTTTCCAACAGAAAATAATGATCACATCATTAGCATTGCATCTTAAAGTATTTAGCAATAACCTCATTTAAGTAACTAAATAAAACATAAAGATATGGGTTTGAGAAGTACACTGATATTATCCAAGTTTCATTTAGTTTTTTTTAAGGATATAAATGCTTTGTGAGTTCATGGAGTGTTTTAAGGGCAATATTTCAGAGTAGTGCATTCTAAAACCAAACAGGTGAACAGTTTCTTCATGTGTTCGAGTAAAATGAGGTTGGATTAGTAAATGAACTCATAGTAAAGACTCTCTATGTTGTAGTCATCATAACATGATTGAATTTCACATTTCATTTAAGGAAGAGAAGCATGGATCTAAGACTAAAAATGTTTTAAAGTTAAGTAAAGGTAATTACATACAAAAGCACAAGCAAGGAGCAAAATTAAACCACTTATAGAGACTGAGTCATACAGCACAGGATCAGAATCTTTGGTCCAACTCATCCACGTCAACCAAGTTTCCCAAACTAAACTAATCCCACCTTCCGTATTTAGCCCATCTAAACCTTTCCTGTTCATGTATCTCTCCAAATATCTTTTAAATGTCGTAACTATATCTGCAGCTACCACTTCCTCTGGCAGTTCATTCCACAGGCAAACCACACTCTGTGTGAAAAAAGTTGCCCCTCGGGTCCCTTTTAAATCTTTCTCCTCTAACAGTTTTGAATTCCCACACCTAGGGAAAAGACCATTGCTATTCATCTTATCTATGCCCCTTGTGATTTATAAACCTTGATAAGGTCACCCCTAAATCTCCTATGCTCCAGTGAAAAAAGGTCCCAGCCTATCCAGCCTCTTCTTATAACTCAAACCCTCCAACATCCTGGTAAATCATTTCTGAACCCCCCCCCCAATCTAATAATATCCTTCCTGTAGCAGGGCAACCAAGACAGTACATAGTCTTCCAAAAGTGACCTCACCAACATTCTGCACAAACCTCCTCCAGCCATCCATGGCTAATCTGATTTTAATCTCTATGCTCCTGCATAATCCTGATAACATATTACTGTGGTCTGTGGTCTTCCACCTGCAAAATATTTAAAGGTTCAGTATCCATTCCATATGAGGAAGGAAATTTCAAAGAGTCACAGATTTTTGAGAGCATTTTTTCTTTCTTCATCTATCTAAAATGGGTGACTCTTTATCTTTGACTCATAAACTAGATTCTCCAACTTGAGGAAATCCCTATCCACAGCCACCCAGTCAAATCCCCTCAGGATCTTATATTCTTCATTTAAGTCACTTCTGAATCTTCTAAACTCCAGAGAATACAGGCCAAGCCTGTATAAGGCAATCGTCTCTTTTCTATGTCTTAGTTGAGTAACCCTCTGAACTGCTTACAACACATTAACATCCTTCCTTTAAAGAGGTGACCAACACTGTACACAGTACTGCAGTTGTGGTCTCACCAATGCCTTGCATAACTGAAGCATAAGCTCCATTCAATTCCCCTTTCACCGACGCAAATGTTCTATTAATTTTCCTTGACTTTCTGTGATTTGTACATGAGGGCTCCCCATCTCATAGATTCATTTAAATGCGATGTTTCTTTTCTATTCTTCCTGCCCAATGGACAGTTTCAGACTTTCCCACATTAAATCTCATTTGCCCGATCAACTCACTTACTCACCTTTGTGTCATCAGCAAATGTAGTTACTATATGTTCAATGCATTCGTCTGAGTTACAAGGGTTTTTTCATTGTGAAGTTGGCCAAAATGAGCTGGTCAAAAAGGTTAAGAGAAGGTCAGCAAAGTTGCAATATCAGATATCCAATGAGATATTGCAAACATTCAGTAAAGATGCATACCAGTAAAAAATAAGATAAATGCATCATCTGTGTCTAACTGAGGTTGTTAAAGATAGTATCAAGCTGAAAGAAAAGGCATATAATTCTATCAAGCTCAGTGATGGGTCAGAAGATTGGTCAGAACTTAAAAGACCAGCAAGAATAGCTGAAAAAGTAACAACGAGGGAGAAATTAGAGTATGAGAGTAGGGTAGCTTGAAATATAAAAGCAGGTAGTAAGAATTCTGCAAGCACTTAAAAAGAAAAAGAATAACTAAATTTTGCACAGGTTATCTACTGAATCTTGAAAACTAGTAATGAGACATAAGGAAGTGGCAAAAATATTGAGTATTTTTTTGTCTTCATGCAGAAGACACAAATAAAATTCCAGAATTGCTTGTAACTCAAGAGGTAAAAAAGGAGGGTGGAATTTTAAACAGTACACTCTGTAGAGAAACAGTGCTGAGAAAGTTATTAGACCTAAAAGCTGCAAGCGAACAAGACATTAAGGAATTCATCCTACATCCTCAAAGAATAGCTGAGAAGTCCCAGAATTAAGAACTGTTATGGTGCAGAAAGAAGCTGTTTGGCTCATCACGTATGGACTGGCCTTCTGAACGAGTGTTATGACTTCTGTTATTCCCCTAACTTTTTGATATAACCCTGAATAGAGTTTCTTTTTAAATAGCTTCTATTTAAACATGCGACCTAACCTTTGTACCATGCGATAGAGGCAATTAGTGCAGACAATATGATCATCATGATTGCTTGAGGCCATAATTTGAAATGTGTTTTTTTGAATAATAATTTTGAACAATAGATTCATAGAGTCATACAGCACAGAAACATACCCTTTCATCCAAATTTTGTTCATTTCAAAGTGAAATTTGATACCAGGTGTGTGATGTTATTGAATCACTGGATGCACAATTACGCAATTGCTCCTAGCAGAGTCTCAATTTTGAACATCTTTACACCTTCTCAGAAGAGGTAAATAGGAACTTACTTGTTAACTTACTGCCCACATCACTTAAAGTCATATCTATATATTATACCTTTATTGCACAGTTCACTTTGGATTGCCACTTGTGGCAAGGTTTAAACTTTGTGTTGTTGTGTCTGATTTATAGGGCAGGATAGAGTATGCTTTCCCTTATCCTTCATGATACCTTTTGTGTTGCTGTCCCTAAACTCCAGTTATTTTCTAGCCTCATTCTCCTATTTCTGTTCACCCCCTTTCTGTGGACAGTAATGTGCCCAATTTACCCCGAGAATCCACGGCTTTGCCAATTGCCATGCCACGTTGGTCATACATTCTCCCACATCAGGGTCAGAGTGACAATCAACCCTGTTCACCTGTCCCTTCTCAGGGCTCCCTGTCCCCCCTTGCTCTAGGAGTTACCCTCCAACCTATATCTGAAATTTCCTCTTTCACTCTAATCACTCCCTCAGTGACCCACTTCAATGAAATCCGAAGCCAGAATTGAATTGCCTGCTTTCCCCAGGACTGCATGAAGTGCTCTGCCTATTCATGAGCAAACTATAATCTATAACTATTGCCTACTTATAATCTATCTGTATTTCCTTGCTACAGGAGTCCTGCCTCTGGATTGGAAAATTGCACGTCACTTTGCTTTTTAAGAAATGCAAAATAGGAAAACCAGGGAATTACAGACCAGTCGGCCATGTATCCGTGATGGAGAAATTGTTGAAGTCTATAATCACCTTGAAAATTTTCAATTAATCAGGGAGAGCCAGCATGGATTTATGATAGGTCAATCAGGCCTGACAACCCTCATTGTAGTTTTTGAAAAAGTGAATAAGACAGTTGACAGGGGAATGCCTGTGGATGTTGATATGGACTTCCAGAGGCACTTGATAAAGTCCCACATGAATGAATGTTAACTAAGATAAATGCCTACGAAATTGATGGCAAATTACTGATATGACTGGGGAGTTGGTTCATGGCAGGTAACAGAAAATAGATCGGTAGATGCGAGTGCAAGGTGACCCACAAGGATATGTGATAGGGTATCAATTATTCATTATTTATTAAATAGAAAGTCATTGATCCAAATTTGTTGATGACTCAAAGTTGAGTGGTAATGTAGACAGTGTACGTGATTGCATAAAATTGTAAGGTGATATTGATAGATCCAATGAATGGGCAAAGCAACGGCAGATGCAATTCAATGTAAGCAAATGTGAGTTTATCCATCTTGGATTGTAAAAGGATAGTTCAGAGTAATTTCTTGATGGTATGAAGTTAAATGCAGTAAACGTCCCAAGAGACATGGGTATTCATGTGCATAGATCTTTAAAACATCACCAACAGGTGCAGAAAATGATCAAGAAATGGAACACTGCTCTTAATATCTAGAGGACTCAAATCTAGAGGACTGGGGTGGCACGGTGGTTCAGTGGTTCGCTCTGCTGCCTCACACCGCCAGGGACCTGGGTTCGATTCCAGCCTCAGGTGACTGTGTGGAGTTTTCACTTTCTCCTCATTTCTGCATGGGTTTCCTCCCACAATACAAAGATGTGCAGGCCAGGTGAATTGGCTAAGTTAAATTCTGCATAGAGTTAGGTGCATTAGTCAGATGGGAATGGGTCTGGGTGGGTTACTCTTTGGAGGGTCGGTGTGGACTTGTTGGGCCAAATGGCCTGTTTCCACACTGTAGGGAATCTAATCAATAAGGATGAAGAGATTATGTTGTGTTTATACAAATCCCTGGTTAAACTATACTTGGAGTGCTGTGAGCAGATTTGGCACCATACTTTAAGAAGAATATAGTGACTCAGGGATTCTATAACTAGGGGGGCAGAGCATGAGAATTAGGGCTGAACCATTGCGGAGAGATGTTAGGAAGCATTCCGACACACAGAGTGGTTGACGTTTGAAACTTTTTTCCATAAAAGGAATTGATGCTGGATCAGTTGTTAATTTTAAATCTGAACTAGATAAAGTTTTGTTAAGCAAAGGTATTAAGGGATATGGTAATATAGTATTAGGTTACAGATGATCCATGATCTCACTGAAAGTCAGAACCAAGAAGCTAAATTATCTACTCCTGTTCCTAAGCTCCTAACCAAGCTTGACCAGACTTGAACCTCAGACTGACTTGGCAAATGGCCCTGACTGAGTATGGCCCAGCCTCCAGACTGATGTCTGCGCAACACTCCAGCTGACTAACTAACCTGTAATCCCTGGGCTGGTTGCATTTGACATGCAGGACTGAATGTGGTCCAATCCTTGCAAGGTTTACAATGACACCGATCCCCAGGCTCCGATTGGACAAAGCGCCTCACTCCCGGTAATGTAATCAGAAAAACCCCTTGGCAACTTTGGAGGCACCTTCTGATTGACAGTAATCTCACTTGGCCCCACCAGATATGTTTTCTCTTTGATTTTATGGCATAGCTTTTAAATGAACCAGTGCAGTGGATTTTGCCATGTAAGCTGCTAGCACACGCTGTAGGCACAATGTTGATATAACATGGTACCATACACAAACATGTCCACCTCCTTGGCTGTTCAATGTTTTGAACTATGTCAAGCTACCGGCCTCTGCCTCTGCGTTAAAAAGCGGTGCAAGCCATAGAGCCTGATAACCTACAAGTAAGCATAAATTAAATGAGTCTTAAGAAATGAGCTAGGAGCCATATGGTGGACGCTGCTTAGATGCAAGAGATGTCTGTGTGTCCCTGTGTACTAAATAATCCTGGAGAAGTATACGAGTCATAGATATCCTGAGATCCAATAATAAGATCATAAGACATCAGAGTAGAAGCCCATTGAGCCCATCGAGTCTGCTCTGCCATTCAATGAGATCGTGACTGATCTGATAACCCTCAACTCTATGTTCCTTCCTTTTCCCATAATCTTGGAATTCTCTGATGCGTAATACTATTTCACAGCATGAAAGATGCCTTCGATTATCACAAATGGAGTTTCCCAGCCTGGATTTTATTTTAAAAGCTTCTCATACTCAAATCTCTCCATGGCCACAGTGCACCTGAATTTCAGTAATTCATTTTTAAAAGTCTTTTTCAGATTTCTCAATGAACACATTGAGAAAGGAGACCTTGTTTGATTGCTCTACTATAATGGTGAAATTGAGTGCAGTTTGGCTTTATTAAGCTATGTAAAGAAATTCTTTAATGCAGCTGTAGATTGAAATATTACATATGTGTTCCACAGGGTTTGTGCAGCAGATTTATTAATTGTGGTGAGGACATAGTTGGATAAAGGCTGGGACAAACATTCAGTGAGCTGCAGCCACCAGGTGTCCAATTTGATTTTCATGTCAGGAATTGGCATTATTTAGCATCTTGTGTGAGGAGAGGAGAATTGGATGTGGTTTAGAAAGCAGGTGAGCAGAGCCAGATGCAAATGCATGGCAAGGATGTAGCCACAGCTTAATGGTGAGGTTCTGAAATTACTGTTTGAAGTTTATGGAGATATTTGGGAAATCTTTTCTTGACATTGAGATTACATGTTCTTTCATTCTTGCTGTATTTTCCCAACTTCCTTCTTATTGCCAATAACTGTCCAGAGAGGGGAACATTCTATCCTTCCAGTTCTGGCTTTTGCATTCTTTGTGTGTATTCTACTCTTGGCTCAATAGCAGTATTGACAAGAGAACTGAGCAGGCACTGGTCATGAAATTTATCATTTGGCTCAAAGAAGTTATGTAAAAACAAAAGTAACATTACTTAAATTTTGTTAATACAGCAAAGTCTTTCAAACTCCATGTAAGGTGCAAAATATGAATTAGCCCAAATCTCTCTAAGTTAAATGATTTGCAGGAGCTGGTGTTGGACTTCGGTGGACAAAGTTAAAAATCACACAACACCAGGTTATAGTCCTACAGGTTTATTGGAAGCACGAGCTTTCAGAGCGCTGCTTCTTCTTCAGGTGGTTGTGTAGTCTAAGATCGTAGGACACGGAATGTATAGCAAAAGTTTACAGTGTGGTGTAACTGAAATTATATATTGAAAAAGACCTGGATTGTTTGTTAAGTCTCTCATCTTTTAGAATGGGCATGTTGGTTTCAGTTCTTTCATATGTAAATCCCAGAACTTTCCTAAAGCTATATTCTCAAGTGAACTTTAACAATAGGTGCCGTGTTGGCCCAGATAATGCATTGAAGGTGTGAAGTGTGAGGCTGTCTGTGCCCAATGTTTGGACTGATTCTAATCTAAAAAAGGGATGTACAGAATTTTACATGGATTCATGCAGTTTTTGAGCAAATTAAAATGTAATTCTGCAAGTACAAATTCATCCCACAAACTTATATGTGTGTTTGTGCATGTGCGGGGGCATTATGAGTGCCTGTGAGACAGTGTGTGTATGTGCATGTGTGTGAATGTGAGTGTAAATGGGTATAAATCTGTGAGAGGTCTGTGCATGAGTTTGGGAATGTATGTGTGTGCGAATGAGAGAGAGCTTGTGTATGAGAGAGGGTCTACTCAAGTGTATGGGTCTGTAGGAGTGTGCGTGTGTGCGCATGAAATGCGAAGTGCAGTGGGTCACCTGTAGTGTGACATGAACCCAAGGTCTGGTTGAGGCCATCCCCATGCGTAAAGAGCTTGGTTATCAGCCTCTGCTTGGCCACTTTGCATTGTTGTCTGTTCCGAAGTCTGCCTTGGAGGATGGTCACCTGAAGGTCCAAGGTCGAATGTCCCAGACCGCTAAAGTGTTCTCCGACTGGGAGATGTGTTGATTGTTGTGCGGTGTCCATTCATCCGTTGCCATAGCCAATGTACCATGCCTCAGGGCATCCTTGCCTCAGCATATAGGGTAGACAATGTTGTTTATCTCATACGCTGTAGGCAAGGATGCCCTAAGGCCTTGTACACTGGCGAGACCAAGCAGAGGCTACAGCAACGGATGACTGGGCACTGCACAACAATCAACAGACAGCAGTGTTCCCTCCAAGTCGGAGAACACTTCAGCAGGTCCGGGACATTCGACTTCGGACATTCGGGTGACCATCCTCCAAGACGGATTTCAGGATAGGCAGCAGCGAAAAGTTTGGTACCCATGGGGATGGCCTTACCCGGGCCCATGCACTATACACACACACACACACACTCTCATTCGCTGGCACATACACTCCCACACTCACACATGCACCCTCTCACAGACTTATACCCCTTTACACTCACTCACACATATAAACATATACACACTCTCACAGGCATTCATGATGCCTCCGCACACGCACAAGCGCACATATAAGTTTGTGGGGTGAATTTGTACTTGCAGAATTACATTTTCTTTTGCTCAAAAACTGCATGAATCCATGTAAGATTCTGTACATCCCTTTTTTTTAGATTAGAATCATGTTGAATATTGGGACACAGAAAGCCTCACACAGGGCACCTCCCACCATCAATGCATTACCTGGGTCGACATGGCACCTATTGTTAAAGTTCACTTAACAATCCAGTTCTTTTTCAATATACGATTTCAGTTACATCACACTGTAAACTTTTGCTATAAATTCTGTGTCCTATGATCTTATACTCCATAACCACTTGATGAAGGAGCATCGCATCAAAAGCTAGTGCTTCCAAATAAACCTGTTGGTCTATAACCGAGTGTTGTGTGATTTTTAACTAAGTTAAATGAGGCTGATTTTGCCTTTAGGTGGTGATGATAAAATAAACGATGATCGTATGTAATCCAATGAGCTTGCTACATGTAACTCAAAAATAATTTTGCCATTCTGCCAGATTACATAATCCTTGCAAAGTAGCTCATTCAGAAACACCTCTTTTCTTGCCCTCAGTCACACATTTTATTCTATCTTGCATAATTAATCAGTGTTCAATTTTTTTAAATAATAATTTGACTTCTGTGACACACCCAAGATACTTTATGTTAAGTGAACTTGATAGAGCAAGATGTTGTTATAAACATAGATTTCAACCAGTGTAAAAACTGCAAGCAGTATTGACGCTAGCTAAAAAAGGTCACCTTAATAATGTTTGACAAGAAAAGGAAACCACAGGCGGTTCAGCGTTGAAAAGTCATTGTCATTTCAACACTGAGCCTTGAATATCATCTTTACAAAAAGAAAGACCACAAAGTAACAAGATGTCAACTTTTATTAGCTACATTTGTTGCCTCAGTATAAAGATTAACAAAACTAAATCAGTCAATGTTCTTTGTCCACAAAACAGAGCTAATAGTTCCTTACCCACGAAGAAAGATTTTCCATTTTGATAGCTAAAATTTTTGATGAGTACCTGGATAATACAAGTAAAATAAATAGATATTTTAAATTTGAGTTGGAGAAAGCAGTAAAATAAGCAATTCCCAAATCCCTGTCAAGCTCATGGTTGACATTTAAATTAATTCACAGGCTAGACCAATATTTATTGACCATCCATAATTGCCCAGAGGTTTGTTAAGAGTCAACCAATCAGCTGTGGGGCTGGAGTCACATGTAGGTCACACTTGATAAGAAGGGCAGATTTCCTTCCAGAAAGAACATTGGTGATCCAGATGGGTTTTCCCCAAATACAATTCATGGTAACCTTTGAGTCTTAATTGCAGAATTTATTGAATTCAAATTCTACCACCTACCCCAAAATATTACTGGATCACTGGATTAATAGTCTAGCAATAACTCAAGTAGGCAATTTGCTCTCAGTTCACTGTATTTGGTACAAAGAGATCATCAATATATCTAGCTATACATATTGTCTAGCTAACACTAATTGTTACAGCTAACCTGAGAATGCAATTTTTTAAAAAAAGTTTTGTGATTTACACATGAAAGAAGTTAAACTATCATGGTATTCGAACAAATGAAAGACTCAACAAACAATCAAGATATTTTTCTATGTATAATTTCAGTTACATCACACTGTAAATTTTTGCTATAAATTCTGTGCCTACAATTGTGTCCTCCACAACCACCTGATGAAGGAGCGTCGCTCCGAAAGCTAGTGCTTCCAATTAAACTTGTTGGACTATAACCTGGTGTTGTGATTTTTAACTTTGTACACCCCAGTCCATCTCCAAACCATCAATATATCAATGAACCATTCAATTGCAGAGCAGTTGGAAGCAAGTTTGCCATTGTTATTCAAAAAGTGGGTGTAAAGTCTTTAGTGAGGTATTTAGGAGAGGCACTCTGAATGAAAAACAGTTTCCAATATAATGGGAGAAAAATCAGAATACCCGTTGATAGAAAAAACAGTTAAAGCAGTTACATTTATCATCATCACAATATTTAAATATGATCATTCCAAATTTAATAGGTTAGATTGAATGTAATTTAAAACATCATTTAAACTTTAACATAAGTAATATGAAAAGAGAGTTCATATAATGGTCACAGAAATGTCCTGATACTGACATTAATAGCATATTCAAGATATTGTAAACTAAATGAAAGGAAGTTGTATAGCTAATTAAAAAGGAAAAACTGAGGCAGTGAGAGAGAGAGCTGACATTTAGTGGTTAGTTTAAACATCACACTGAGATGTCATGACTGATATCCATATTTCCTGAACTTGTTTTCAACAACATATCTGTGGAATTCTTTGATTTATAATTGCAGGTGGCTAAAATTCCTCCAGGGTAACCAAGATTTTGTTTCATAATTCAGTTTTTACACTTTCTCAGTTATTTAGAACATAATATTTTGATTGTAGGCACTGTACAGACACTGTACAACACTGTAAAAATGTGAAAAGGCACTTTCTGATCAATTTGCACATACTGCCATAGAGTGTTGCTTTAATATCATGCTCTCTCTGAGATTTTGCCATTTTAGTTAAATAAAGAAACCTAGTAAAGCATAAAAATAAGCAATGCAAGGAACTTGCAAGGCTGAGTCGATTCTTAGAAGCAGTGTGAAGAGAATTAGAAAAGCTACTAGGCTGTAGATGGAGGGAATAAAAATCCAGAACTGTTACAGTTGGAGATTATGGGAAAGACTGAGAAAAGATGCTACATTAATTATGTATAGAAGTCACAGAATGGAAGAATTCAACAAAGATAATGGATGTCGCCATCAGCAATTACTCCTAATGAGAATAATTGTCCATCTAGAGAATTCTGTGTTACTGGTCATAGATTCTGTGGGTCCTAGAGCAACTGATGAGCCCGATCTAGGGCTGTGTCTCTGACCATGCATTTGGCAGATGTTTCTGGTGTTGGATTGGTCCTTGGCTTCGAGATCACTGGCATTGCTTTCTCCTGTACCTTTTCTGTCAGGAGGCATTCTCAAAGATACAGGCGATTGCTTCATGTCAATTTCTTCTGAAGGAGTGACTCTCATGCATGACATTTATGTTACATTTCTTAAGGGAAGCCTTCACCAGTCCTTCATGCCCTTCCTTTTTCTTCCTCGCGCTCAAGTGCTTTACTTGAGCTGTGCAAAGATTTGCTCTGGCAGTCAGCTCTCAGGCATCCTATGCACAGCCATAGAGGAGGAAACATTTTTTTTCTCTCTCTGAGGGTTCTGATTCTTTGGAATTCCCTTCCTCAAAAGGCAGTGAATTCCCTTCCTCAAAAGAATCTTTAAATATCGTTAAGGCAGTGGTAGATAGATTTTGGATTATCAAGGGGATGAAACCTTTCCAGATATTAGATATTAATTACTTGGAAGTCTTCCTTGTTTTATAAAATATATTTCTGCAATTACATCATAGTTATCAGATTAATTTGTGTTCATATAAATTCATGGGTTCCTCCCACAGTCAAAAGATGTGCAGATTAGGTAAATTGGCCATGCTAAATTGCCCATAGTGTTAGGTGCATTAGCAAGAGAGAAATGGGTCTGGGTGGGTTGCTCTTCAGAGGGTCAGTGTGGACTTGTTGGGCCAAAGGGCCTGTTTCCACACTGTAGGGAATCTAACCTAATCTAATCATGAGTTTAAATTCAAAACAGTCAAACCTTTGTGCCTCAAATAATCAAAGTGCTAATAGAATAAATTCATCCTGTTGCTTGAGAAGTTCTTGTTTTAAAATGAAAACTATTGCATGATTTTAAGCCTCAAAGAGTATTTAAAATCTAATAACAGTAGAAAGTTTATCTTAGTTAGAGCTTTATAGCTCTGATTGTTCCCACCCTATAATTTGTCTGTCTTCCATTTACTACTGCTTTCCTATTGCTACTTTGACCAGGTTATTGGCTCTCCATAACTTATCTGAACATACCAACTAGGAACAACAGTATCTGGATTAGTGGTGCTGGAAGAGCACAGCAGTTCAGGCAGCATCCAAGGAGCTTTGAAATCGATGTGACGTTTCGGGCAAAGGAACAACAGTAGGCTACTCAGCCTTTCAAAATTGCTCAACATTCAATAAGATCACGGCTGATTAGATTTTAACCTCAATTCTATCTTCTTCCATATCCTGATAATACTTCATCCCCTTGATAATCCAGAATCTATCTACCACTGCCTTAAAAATATTTAAAGATTCTTTTGAGGAAGGGAATTCACTGCCTTTTGAGGAAGGGAATTCCAAAGAATCAGAACCCTCAGAGAGAAATAGAACTTGTAGCAATGTCTAGTTACCATTTATTTTAATTTGAACGATGTGCTGAGTTTTAGAATGCATGTTGCTAACTACGACAATCAACTGATTGGGTGCAAACATGCAATTAAAAACTGTCAGACTTCTTATAGATAGTTTTTGTTCTCTTGTGATGCTTGTAGCAAGATGTGCAGTGAGAACTGGATAAAGACACATAGTTTTACAGGGTGGCATGACATGCAAAGCCTGCAAAAGATGCAACTTTTGAATCTGTGCAAATTAGGTGGACATGAACAGCAATGTTAATCCTACACTTGGCTTGAGATAAGGACGGAAGAGAAAATGATTCTGTAAATCTTCTCACACTGCAACATAATTGAAACATACGTAGATGATGGCAGATAACAGTATGTTGATGTTCAGCCACATTGTCTACACAGATGTCCTTGGGTGTCCTCTGTATTGATTTTACCATGCAGAAGAAACTTTATCAGTCCCATGCAACCATACAGTTTGCTGACACTGTCTTGTTACACACATGATGGCTCATTGTAATCAACTATAAGTACATAAAACTTCACATATTTGCTTTATAAGCAATATTTTGTCAATTTGTGCATTAACGAAGAATTAATAATTTGGAACTGCTGCCATCTCAGCTCCATGTCGCATATGTTAGACTTAGTGATGGAGCAAATTTGTTCATAGATTTGCATCCACTTTTCTTCCTGTAATTGATTAAATTTGATTCTGTGCGCAATTAATTGGAGACAGTGGAGACATGTCCCCTCCTTCAGAGCTAAGAGCAGCAAGGAGGGGACATGAAAGGTCCTTAGTTGGTAGGATTAGGGAAAACCCTAAGGCTTTCTATAGGTATGTCAGGAATAAAAGAATGACTAGGGTAGGAATAGGTCCAGTCAAGGATAGTAGTGGGAAGTTGCGTGTGGAGGCTGAAGAGATTGGGGAGACACTGAATGAATACTTTTCGTCAGTATTCACTCAGGAACAGGACATTGTTGTCAATGTGAGTACTGAGTCACAAATAAGTAGAATGGATGGCTTTGAGGTATGTAGAGAAGAGGTATTGGAAAT
>NC_057733.1:25341057-25378305 GCF_004010195.1 Chiloscyllium plagiosum | reverse complement strand
ACAGCTCACCTACACATCGACCCTCCCTGCTGTACAACAGAGCCGGTCATGGTGTCATTACATTGGCTGCTGCTGCTGCTGCTGCTTTCCACTGAGAGGCCATTCCCAGCCCCCACCCCTCCCAAAACATATCCAAATCAGTGTACCTGTGTATGAGGGGGATGGCCACAGGGTCTCCTGCACTGCCTGCTAACGCTTACTCATCTTCCTGGTGGTCACCGTATTCCTCTCTGTCTGTTTAGCCCTTCCTGGTGATGTGACCAGCTTGGTAAACGTGGTATCCATGACTTCCTCAGTCTCATAGCTTTAAATTAAGGGGGGTTAGGTATAGGACAGATGTCAGGGGTAGGTTCTTTACTCAGTGAGTCGTGAGTTCATGGAATGCCCTGCCAGTAGCAGTGGTGGACTCTCCCTCATTATGGGCATTTAAGCGGGCATTGGATAGGCATATGGAGGATAGTGGGCTAGTGTAGAGTAGGTGGGCTTGGATCGGCGCAACATCGAGGGCCGAAGGGCCTGTACTGCGCTGTATTCTTCTATGTTCTATGTTCTATGATTAAAGTTCAGATGTTCCTCCGGGTCAAGAATCTCTTCCTGTAGCATTATGAGAGTGTGGCATTGACTGAAGACAAAAAATGCTGGAGATGACAGCAGGCCAGGCAGTATCCATGGGAAGAGAGTAAGCTAATGTGTTGGGTTGAGATGACTGTTCATCAGAGCCCTGGTTCAGCATCTGCAATAATTTGCTTCTACATGTGCTTTATTTCTCCATTTTCTTGCACATGATACAGCACAAAGACACTGAAGGTAGTTGAGAGCAGGTAAGAGAAGAGAGAAAAGTCATATTTTCTTGAGATAAAAGTAGCTTTACAAATAGCACTAACCCTCAGACTCTCCATCCCAAAGTCACCATGCAAATGGTGTGCTGTTCCATCAACACCTGTGCAATTAGCATATTGCATGAAGCAGGCAAAAGGTGAAACAAACAAAATAATTTATCAATTACTTAAATTTCAAGAAGACCTGTAAAAATGTGTAATTTTATGATCACATATAAATGTATTATCAAGTAGCAAAAGAAAATAACTGGCCACATTCCAGGCTAATGTGACCTGATGTGAAGACAACACAGTTCATCTGAAAACTAACGTCCCACACTTTGGGTTCGGATTAGGTTCATGTCCTCATAAACTGAGTTTGGAGCTCTCCCATGTGTTGGCATTTCAGGTTGGCATCTTTTCCTTGCCTAAAAACAAAATCACATTTTAGAAATTGTATTCCTCTGCTTTGTCATTTCGATTTCTAAGTAGCAAACTCTACAGCTTGCAGATCAGGATGATTCCATATATGCTGTTCATTCAGAATTAACTTTATGTATGTCATTATAACTGGTAATGAATTATCCTTATTTAATACTGCCTTGGCATTTCATATTTCTAAAAACAGAATAATGAGACCCCAAAAACCCGGCCATTTTCAGAAGGTGTCTCTAAGATAGATAACATTTGCGAATCACCGAGTTACGTAACTGCATGGAAAATAACTGACACAGGAAACAGAATGAGCAGTGTTCTATGGCTGGTAATACTGCCCTATGTCATACCCTCACTTCTGTGGGTTTGTGTAGCTGTTTTTAACCGAGCTGTTAAGACATCTTTTGACACGTGTTTCAGACAGCTAGAATTTGAACCCAGGCTGTTTGACTTAGAAGCAAGGAACAGAGCCCTCTGTGGCTGACAAGAAGCCTCTGAGGAGAGGGGAAATTCTATGGTTGTGCTTCCAGACTATGAAATGTTCATTAAGTATCCCAGAATCCTAGATTTGTTACAGCCCAGAAGGAAGCCATTTGTTCCATTCTGCTTGCACTAGTTCTATTAGCCTAGTACCAATCTTCTGCCTTTTCCCCATATCCACCACATCATTTGTATTCAAATTATCATCCAATGCCCCCACGAATGCCTTAAGTGAACCTAGCTCCATCACGTTTCCACACAGTGCAGAACTATTCACTGTGAAAAAGGTTTTCCTCACATTATTGCTTCCTTTTCACATCACCTTACATCTGAGTCCTCTCATTTCTTTTCAGTTTATAAGCAAGAACAGCCTCTCCCTATCTATTCTATCCAGCCTACTCATGAATTTGAAACCTTGTGGCAATCTCCATTCTACCTTCTTCTCTCCAAGGAGAGCAGTCCCAGCATCTTCGAACTATCCTCATAACTGGAGTTTCTCATTCCTGGAACCACTTTTGTAAATCACTTTGACACTCTCTCCAGTGCATTCACATTTTTACTAACAAATGTGTACAATATTCCATGTTGATTTATTTCATATTTCAGACAAGATCTGAGAAAAAAAAGGCAGTTTCTTCGCTTCCTTTTTCAGTCAGAAATCTTTCCTACTTTCAAGGGGAGAGACAGTTAGAGGATGATCATAGATTGGCCAAGGAGCAACCCAGAATAATTTTAATGCTATCTCTTAGAATCTTTGAGTATATATCAGGTATATCTGAAACAATTTAACAGATATCAATTTTTAAATGGATGGTAACACACAACATGCTTTTTTTTTATCAGGTTAACAGTCTAGATAATTGTTCAACTGTACTATTTGAATTTATATTAATTGAATTTGTTTCATGATATTTCTTATTATACTTAAAATGGAAGAAATATTTGTTATAAAGAAATTAGGAACTCACATGCCAAAATATCAAAACCAAAGCACAAATAATAGCCACTGTTGCAACGACAATCACACCAATCACAATTGGATCCTTATATGAAAATTCTCTACAATTTATTGTTTCTCCACAATCAGCTTTACAGTCTTTCATCCTGGATTCTGAAAAGATACAAAATATTTCATTGTTTTCTGTAAATATTTCCATATATAAGACCTCCATATTGTCATGAAATTATTTTCATTTTCTATAAAATTCTGGATTCTTTACAGAAGGAAAAATATGTTCTACATCAGTTGGGAACTTCAAATTTTGTTTGTTATTTATTCATGGAATGTGACCATCACTGGCAATGCCAATACTTTTGTATATCTATTGCTACACTTGAGAAAGTGGTGGTGAGCTGACATCTTAAACCTTGCACTCCATGGTATAGAGTCGTAGAGTTATACAGCACGGAAACAGACTCTTCGGCCCAACACGGCCATGCTGACCAGGTATCCTAAATTAATCTAGTCCCATTTGTCAATGCTTGGTCCAGAGGTGTCTAAACCCTTCCTATTCATATACCAGCAATATGAATATGTTGTAATTGCACCAGCCTCCCCTACTCTGTCTGGCTGCTCATTCCATAAACACACCATCCTCCATGTGAAAAAGTTACCCCTTAGGTCCCTTTTAAACATTTCCCCTCTCATCTTAAACCTATGCCCTTTAGTTTTGGACTCCCCCACCCTGAGGAAAAGACCTTGGCTTTTCACCCTACCTATGCCCTTCATGTAAATGTTTGTATAAGGTCGCCTCTCAACCTCCGACGATGCAGGATAAACAGCCCCAGCCTATTCACTCTCTCCCTATAGCTCAAACCTTACAATTACGGCAACATCCTTGTAAATCTTTTCTGAACTCTTTCAAGTTTCACAACATACTTCCTATGCAAGGAGACCAGAATTGAACACAGTAATCCAAAAGTGGCCTAACCAATGTCCTATACAGCCACAACATGACCTCCCAAATCTTATACTCGATGTACTAACCAATAAAGACAAGCATACCAAACACCTCCTTCACTCCCACCTGTAGAGTCTACCTGTGACTGTACTGTCAAAGAACCGTGAATCTGCCCTCCAAGGTGTCTCTGTTCAACAACAATCCCCAGGAGCTTACTATTAAATGTATAAGTCCTGCCCTGAATTGTCACTCTAAAATGCAGCACAGATTTCGCTGCATTAAACTTAATCTTCTATTTCTTGACCCTTCAGCCCTTCTGATCAAAGTCCCTTTGCACTCTAAGGGAACCCATATAATCCAAGGATACCCATATTAATGTTGTGGAGGGAGATCCAGAATTTTGACTCAACATGAATGAAGGAATGGCAATTTGTTCCACATCAGAATAGTGCGTAGCTTAAAGGGAATCTTTGCAGGTGTTGGTGTACTCATGTGTCTGCTGGCCCACCTTCGAGGTGGTAGAAGTTATGAGCTTTGAAGATTCTGTCAAAGGAGTCTTGGTGAGCTGCTGCCTAGCAACTTTAAGTAGTGCTGCCACTGAGTGGCACGTGCATGGAGTGAATGTTTAAGATGATGGTTGGAGTACAACTCAAATGGACTGCTTTATCCTGGATAGTGTTTTGAGTTGTGGATGCCCATAGAAATGTGTTCTGCACCATGGTCCAGTGACTTTAATTTTTGGTTTGTCTCATTCTCCTTACTCCAATTGTTTCACCTTCAGTCTCTTTCTCAAACTCTCAATATTAATTAATAACATTAACAGTAGTTTATTATCACTTTTATTTTTACAAGTGCTCTGCTTATCCTATGATTACATCAGTAGTCATGAAGTAATGGTGGAGTGCCATTGTCAATGGAGTATTAACTCCATCACAGCAGATGGAAAGAAAAGTCTAATGATGATCATGAACCCATAGTTGTTTGTCATAAAAACCGATCTGATTTTTTTTCAGCTGTTCAGGGTGCTGATCTCCTTACTTGAGAAAGAGTGTACTCGCACTAAAGGAGGTGCAGATGAGGTTCACAAGGATGATCCTGGAATTGAGAGAGTTGGTTTCTGAGGAGAGATTGGGTAGACTGGGACTTTGCTTACTGGAATTTAGAAGAATGAGAGGGGAATCTTACAGAAACTCATAAAATTATGAGTGGAATAGATAAGATAGAAGCAGGGAGATTGTTTCCACTGGCCGGTGAAACTGGAAGTGGGGGCAAAGCCTCGAAATAAGGGGGAGCAGATTTAAGGCTGAATTGAGGTGAAAATTCTTTACCCAAAGGGTTATGAATCTGTGAAATTCCTTGCCTAGTGAAGCAATTGAGACGACCTTGTAGAATATTTTTAAGGCAAACAGATAGATTTTTGAACAGTAAAGGAATTAAGAGCTGTGGTGAGCAGTTGGATAAGTGGAGTGGAATCCACAAACAGATTAGACATTATCTTGTTGAATGACAGAGCAGGATCGATGGGCCAGATGACCTGCTCCTGTCCCTATTTCGAATGGTCTTATGTAAAGCCACTTTATGCTGTTTAGGCCCTCTACTCAGTGCACATACATAGAATTGGCAGAGAAAACTTATTTAGTTTAGTAACAAATCACTGTTCTAGAATTATTTTTCTATGAAAGCCGAGTTCAATTTAGCAGATTGAAATATCTTTTTTTAAAGAGGAAGATCTTCCAGATAGGCTTAGCAACAGAATTCCACAATGCTCAGACATGTTTCTTTTCTCAGAATCCTTATCGTATTTGCAGAGAGAATTTTGAATCCTACCATTATGTTTTTTTAAAAAGGTATGGACATTGGGACATGTACCAACAGATTAAAAAATAGAAAAAAAGTGATTTTGTTCTTTAGAAAGGAGGCAAGGGCAAAATTATAAAAATGACAGACCTCTGGATTTTACCCTTACTGACAGGGAAGTATTGGAGATGTTGATGATCGACAGCTTAAGGGATCACCTGGAAAGATAGTTCTGTTAAAGAGTGTCGGCCTGTGTTTAAAAGGGGCAGATAATGGCTGACCAATTCTCTGAAACCCCCATTTGAGAGTTATATTTAGTGGATAAGGGTTGAGGCAATGAACTTTAATGTACCTGGATTTTGGGAAGTGATTTGACATTATTGCAATAACAGATTAATGCAGAAGGTTCATCATGCACATGACAAAACAATTAGCTAGTTATATCCTCGGTTCAGAAACAAATAGCAAAGTTGGCAGTACCTCACGGGAGTTAGTAATGGGTTTCTTTTTTGTTAACTGATTTAAAATATTCTTCTAAATGACTTGTAAACTATCAATAGTTGTGGATGATTCAAACTGGGGCTATGCCAATGATGCTATTAATCAATGCAACAATTCAAAGAAATTTGAATGGATTTAATAAATGAATAACTAAGTGCCAGAACGTGACATCGGTTATGCAATGAAGCAGAAGGTATAAGGTTCTTAATGGTCACATACTCAAAGTAACATGGCATGAAAGAGGTGTTGAGATTTAGCAGATAGAGTATTAAAATTGTCATTCTATACTGCTAGACAATGAATACTCACGTCAGTCTTTTAAGATCTACCCTACAAATGCTCCATCTTTCCTCTCCACAAAGTTTAAAAAAAAACCCATGACACTATTGGAAGAATAGAAGTTTTCATTAGCTTCTTACCGATATTATATTCAAAATAGATAATAATATTAGGTTTAGGTCTCACATCACTTGAAAATAGTTGCAAGACTGAGTCCTGAACTCTGATAGCCAGATCTACGAAAAGGAAAAGTTATCTACCTTGGAACTTTACTTTCCATTGGGAAAGTGGATCAAGGGAGTATTGAAAGAATTCTTTCATATTTTCCTGGAAAATTTTGAATGCAAGCTTTCTTTTGTCAGGCCCATGATTTAAGAGCTGGGGATACAACTTAGAATTAAGGATGCCAAAAGAAGATAAGTAATTTAAGTTAAGGAGTTATTATCTTATGATACAATAGCCAGCACAATTTCAGCAATTTATCAGCAAGAAAGCTCAGACAAATGTTAAACATTTAAAGTCATGCAAGGGCAAATAGTTAGAAAAGATAATTGTTTGTGTAAAACAGCATGAATGAAAACAGTAAATGACATGCACCCTCAGATATCCATTTTTTAAATATATTTGGTTTTCTTTCGGATTAGCTTTACTTCTGTAAACTATGTCAGATGAAGATTTGAAAAATAAATCATACCTGATACTAACACTGTCTCTTGTACAATTCTATCATTTACAGATGTTTGATTTCGTATTCCAAAAACACAATAGTAAATGTCTCTGTCACTTTCCTGAAAGTGATGAAGGGTTACCGTGAAATTTTTCACAGTTCCTTTACAGTCAAGGCGATGTTCATATAACTTGTGTTTTGTAACCTGTTTTGTGTGGAAATAGATCAGATCAATGGGCTTGGAAAAACTTCTCCTTAAGTAAGTGCCCACAATGGTCCCTTGAGAGGATGAATATTCACAATTTAGAAAAGCTGAGGATCCATTTTTCACTCGTTTAATGTGCAGAGTCTGGGCAATGTGACCATCTGTAAAATACATAATGCAAAATATTATCAGTGCAGTTAGAAACCTCTGAAAAATATTAATTATCAAACAAACCTTTCCTTTATGTAAGCATAATAATCTAGTTTCCTGATTCATATTAATATTTGAGGATAGTTGATCATTTTGGGAAGATTACCTCTGGGAGGGTCTGATAATTAAAATGAACTTTAAAAATTGCCAGACCTGACTTCTGTGTGTCATGGCAGGTGACCCTGGAAACAGTGCAGAGGTGAGATGGACAAAAGGCCTGCTTGGTATGCTGGCTCTTTCTTCAAGATTGTCAAAAGAGAAGAAAGCATAAGACAGCCCTTCAGCCCAGTCCACTCACTAGCTCAGCCCACACACTTCCAGTGTCCAAGCCATGCCATCCAATGCTCATCTTCTATGGCCCCTTATAGCCTCTGTTCCAATCTATGCATCTTAACCACCTCATGTCCCATTATATCCCCTATACTTACTTAGTGCCCTTACACTTCCATGCAACTTATCCATTTTTCAACATGGACAGTGCACAGCACTCATGATGAGATAAAACAAAGAAAATTCTAAACAGTTATTGGAAAATCATATCTTTTTTTAAAAAAATATTGATTCACAAAAAACTTATGATAACATTCTTTCAAAAGCATCATCTCTAATAAGAACAAATCCTTCATTCAAATGCTTTTTTAAGAACAATCATTGGAGTTCATAATCACTCTTCCAAGAATTTATAACCACTTGAAGCTGTCAATCAAATGGTGAAATTGCAGGCACCATACTGTGATAATGGAGTGTTTTGAAATTAGCCAGATAGAGTTAATGCAGTGATGATAATTCTCATGCTTATGTCAACAGAAAAATTAAAATAGCAAGAAATTGTTTTTGCACTCTGGAGTTTTTTCAAACATTTGAAGGTAGAGGTTTTAAATATCTTAGCAGCTTGACAGTTAAGTTTGATACCTTTCACAGTTGTTTTTTCCAGTTTCATTTGATAATTTCATTTCACAGTATGTTTTGGAATTTTATGACAATTTCTTTTCTGAAGAGTGACCCACCCAGACCCATTCCCCTACCTTACATTTACTAATACACCTAACACTAAGGGCAATTTAACATGGCCAATTCACCTAACCTGCACATTTTTGGACTGTGGGAGGAAACCGGAGCACCCGGAAGAAACCCACACAGATACGGGGAGAATGTGCAATCTCCACACAGGCAGTCGTCCGAGGCGGGAATTGAATCCGGGTCCCTGGCGCTCGGAAGGTGCAGTGCTAACCACTGAGCCACTGTGCTGCCATGGTGGCTCAGTGATTAGCACTGCTGCCTCACCGCGCCAGGGTCCCAGGTTCAATTCTAATCAGAGGGAATTGGGTCTGGGTGGGTTACTCGTCGGTGTGGACTTGTTGGGCTGAAGGGCCTGTTTTCAAACTGTAGGGAATCTAATCTTTTGACAGTTCCAATGAGCTTGACTGTGTAAATTAGTTTATACACTTTTTCATCCACATTTGTATCTATCTTAAATAATTACAAAGGTCACTGTGCATTTTCCAAAGGGTGCGTGCCGTCAGTTAAATGTCTCTTGTGGCCACATCTAAAAGGGATTCCTTACCACTCTGAAAGATTCCCAAAGTTTAAGCCTGTTCCTACTAGGGGTGATCGGCACATGTTTCTTGTGTCTGACTAGTAAAAAAAGATACTACTAGAGCTAGCTACAGCCTGATATATACAGCTGAATCTGGAAAACACTGATATGCAATTGGAACATGCCCATTCCTCGCACACAACCATTTAAATGGTAGAATTATGACTGGGATGGGACAGCTAGAGATTGGAAAATGCTTTCACTATTTTGTTTTAACCAGTCCTCTCTTACTGCAAAAAGAAAATCAGGCCGGATAGCCTTCTATTAACTGGAAAGTAACTGTGAACAAGATGCAGGGGGACTATTGGGAATTAGAGAAGTTTCTGAGCTAAAGTTGCTAGACTCTAAAGAAAAGATATAGAGTCATATGTATTGAAATCGACACTTGAGCTGGAGTATTCACAGTTGTGAGGTGCTTAAGTTAGTCAAATGACCCCCAAAGAAAGCACATGCATTAAACGATAGCAGGAATCTTTAGGAAAATTGAAGTGAATTTCTGAGAATTGTGGTACTTTATTTTGATGCCAGGAAGTGAAGGAACTTTCAAGAACCTGATAAGTATCCATAAGTCTTCTTGGGTTGGGTGGGAACACTGTGGTAGTGGAATTCAAAGTTTAAGGAGTAATGTTCAGTTAAAATTGTAAGTAATGATACTTATTGGTTTTCTCTTGTGATGATAGTCATCATAGGCCCATACTCTTATTAGAGAGAGAGAGAGAGAGACAACTGGTGCTAAACTTCATTTGAGAATCACCATATCCTTACGACCTTACAGGATATGAACCTGCACTGTTAATATCACAATACATTGCAAATGAGCCATCCAGCCAACTGAGCTAACTAACACTACCCATCTTCTGGGATGTATAAATGATAATCCAATGTTTATAGTTGATGGTGTGTTGTTAGTATTGTTTGCTGTATTTGGTTTTTGTATAGTATAATATAATAATAACTTTAAAACGTGGAATTTGGGGTTTCATTCCATCAGAAAATCAGCAATTTATTAGCATAGGTAGAAGATTGGCTTACTAATAGAAAACAGAGGGTTAGGATAAAGGACACATTTTCAAATGGAAACTTATAACTAATGGAGTGCCAAAGAGAGCAGTGCTGAGGCCACAATTATTTACAGTACATATTAATGACACGGATAAGGCAAGTGAATGGACTATAGCCAAGAGTGCAGTTGACGTAAAAAAAGGTGGGAAAGCAAATGGTGAGGATGACACAAAGAGTCTGCAGATGGTTATAGGCAAATTCACCATAGTTCTAGAGGACCACTCTGAGAGAGAGAGAGAGAGAGAGAGAGAGATAGAGAGAAACCCTGGTAGTGGGTTTAACCTGAGAGTAACCACACGTCAGGCGTGGGGCAAATTGTAAAGGCAGGACCTGCCTAGTGTCCTCAACTGGTGTGAAAATTAAGACCATAATGTCAGCATTCCTCTGCACTACAAACAAGACATCCAGTCAAATAAGCTAACTGATCCCTGAGGAATATGGCCAGCTTAAATGAGTGGACAAAAACTTGTCAGATGGAACGTAGTGTGGGGAAGTGTGAGGATATGCACTTTGGTAGGAAGATTAGAAGAACTGAAGATTATTTAAATTGAAAAAGACTGCAGAAAACTACAGAACAGGGTTTTGGGAGTGCTCATACACAGATCCAAATTAGCATCCAAGTTCAATGGGTATTAAGGAAGGCAAATGGATAGCTGGCCTTTATTTCAAAAAGAATAAAGTACAAAAATAAGGAGGATTTTAGAGGACTTGACAAGGTAAATGCAGAAAGGTAGTTTCCCTTTGTGTGAGAGTCTGGGACCAGAGGGCTAAACTCAGAATAAGGCGTCACCCATTTAACATAGAGATAAGGAGGAATTTCTTATCCCAGAGGTGGAGTGCATCTATGGAATTCTTTATCACAGACTATTGTTGAGTTCACCATTAATATATTTATGTCATTTAAATCAACAGAGCAAAACTATAAACTATATTCCAGATGTGACTTTATCTATGTTCTATATTACAATAACAAAATATCCTAACTTTATAATGTTTATCCGTAAATAAGTGATAGTAATTTATTCACCTTCCTAATCATTTGCTCGGCCTGTATTCTAGCTTTGTGATTTGTGTACCAGGGCACCCTTTATAACTCACAGTTCTGCAGATTCTGTCCATTTACATAATATGCTGCTTTTCTATTCTTGCTGTAAAAGTGGTCATTGATGATTTTGAATTTAACCTTAATAACAACAGAGGCGTAGAAAGAAGAGATCATTATGTGCAACCTCTAACTTATCATATTACACAAAAAAGTCAGGTATTCGTGCAAATGCTGAGAACCTCGGGACTAAAAATTTGATCAATCCGGTTTGCAGGCACAGAAATCTCAGTGTGCAAGTACCACATGTCTAGTCAAAATGCCACAAAATCAGAAATTACTGGAAATTCAGCAGGTTGGGCAGCATCTTTGGAGAGAAAGCAGAGTTAACGTTTCGGGTCAGGTGAACCTTCCTCTTAAAGAGAAATGTATTCAGCTTGCAGTAGGTGTCAGCAATAATTGTAAAGGCCTTTGAAGGAAGGAAGAAGACTATCAATGCATCACCAGGCCACAGTCAGTGACCCCAGGTTCTCTGACATAATGCTGGAGGAGTTAATCAAGGAGGTCAAGAGGAAGGAGGTCACTTTCTGTAGATTGCTAGTAGCTCTGCACACAGTATGTACAGGGTTTGGAATCATGTGCCTTTGGAGGTGGTTTCCAAGAATCAGGCCTCAAGGAACTGGCAGCCATGCAATAAAATTATTATTCATTCCCCCCCCCAGTGGCTAAGGTCAGTAGCGCATCTTCTGATGTCTTCTAACCATTGCATTGCCAACATATCATGCTGATCAATGCATGTCATCTCAAAGGTAAAAAATGAATAATTTGATTCTATGCCTAAAACTCAAATGCTTCACCTCAATCTCAGACAGTTACATTGCTTCAACCCTCTCATCCATTCCTCACACCTTCAGATATTCAGCTTTGGCAGACATATCATCCATTCATATTGCATCAATCTCACTGACAACTTTTCTCTCTCTTGTGAGATGTGGTATCCAGACAGAGTAGCAGAGAAGGATAGGGAAAAGATGCAAATGTATCTTCTCAGCATTTTGACGAGACAAGGCTCTCCATCAAGGAAAGGGGAAGCATTTACTTCCAACTTGGCACATGGAAGTCATAAGGTGGTGCTCAATATAATCTCATCAAGACTACCTTCTCAATTTATTTCTCAGCTCCTCAATATTTCTTGAAACAATAAAGGCTGTGACATTTGAAAATATGTCAGGCCACAAATATTGTTAATTTTTTCGAAATTGTCGTCCAGTGGAAAGATTGGAAAAAGCCCTAATTCTCCGCCTTGACCTTTGTAGCAGGATTGATAAGAGGGACATTTTCAGGCTGGCAACTTGCAACTGATTGTGTGCCACAGAGATCAGTGCTGGGGCTGCAATTATTTACAATATATATGAATGACTTAGATGAGGAAAGTAAATGTACAATGTCCACGTTTGACACAAAAGTAAGGAAGGCAAGTGGTAGGAGTGACACAAAATGCCTGCAGAGATATATCAACAATTTAGTGAGTAGGCAAAAACTTGGCAGATTGAATATGATGCAGGAAAATGTAAGGATATGAAGAATAGAACATCTGAATAATACATAAATGAAGAAAGACTACAGAAACTACAGAACAGAGTGATTTGGGAGTCTTCGCTCAGGCATCACAGAAAGCTAGTATCTAAGTTCAGCAGATGATAGGGAAGGCAAATGGAATTTTGACCTTTAATTCAAAGGAGTGGAGTATATTAGCATGGAGGTTTTGCTGTAACTATACAAGGTACTTGTCAGACTGCGGCTGGAATACTGTGAACTGTTTTAGGCCTGATATCTAAGAAAGATATATTGGCAGTCCAGAGAAGGTTCAAAAGTCTGATATCGGCTACAGAGGGACTGTCTTTTGAGGAGAGATTGAGTAGATTGGGCTGGTACTTCTAGGAATTTGGAAGAATGAGGGTGACCTAATTGAAACATGCAAGATTCGTAGAGGACTTGACAGGATAGCTGTGAAAAGGTTGTTTCCCTTTGTGAGAGAGTTTAGGTCCAGGGGCATAATGTCAGAATAAGAAATCACACATTCAAAACACAGATGAGGAGAACTTTCTTCATTCAGAGGGTTGTGAATCCATCAAATTCTTTACCACGGAGGGCTGATACTACTGAGGGCCATTATATTTATTCAAAGCTGAGATAGATTTTTAATCACTAAGGGTATTAAAAGTTATAGGGAAAAGGCAGGAAAATGGAGTTGAGGATTATCAGATCAGCTACGATCTCACTGAAAATCGGAGAAAACTGAATGGGCTGAATGGGCTACTTCTGCACATATGTCTAAGGGTATGATACTTGCCTTGTGGTAAATAACTGCTTTGTATGTGAGAGATCCTGAGTTCAAATCCTAGACAACCTCTCATGTGTTCCTATTTGCATGGGTTATTGGAAAACGGCGTGCCAGAAGAACAAAAGTAATATGAGGCTAACTAATGAAGTTTTGATTTTCTAACCCACATTTGAATGAAGTTTCAGTTATTGAATACAGAGAAACACAAACATATAGTTCAAAATAAATGTTTCTTCATGTTTGGAATTGTCTGTTAACAAAAACTGTGTCCTTACAGTTTTTCAAATTACAGTAGCGCCTCGACATACGAATGACCCCGTTTACGAACAAATCGGTTTACGAACAGGATTGTACGTAAAAGTTTACTTTAATGTACATACGAAATTCAAGGTACGAACGAAGGTACGAATGCAAAAAGCCCATGTGCGACCACGAGGTTTCATTGTTCTGCTTTGCTCCGCGCATGTTGAACACAAAAGCTCTCGGGCCCCATGTGATCTCATTCAGTTCGTCTTTGGCGCGTGCGCTGTGAACAGCGTTCATTGCTACGTCCAAGCATTCCGAACAATGGGAAAAATTGATTCAGTTCGTGAACTTTTCGGTTCGCAAACTGGGTCCTGGAACGGATTAAGTTCATAAGTCGAGGCGCTACTGTATACATAACCTGTAATCAGAGTTTTGTCTGAACTGATATTCGACAAGAAAGATGTAATTGAGATTGAGGATTTGCATAAAAATATGCACTTTTTCATTCAATGCTATTGTATTGGTTCCTGTATATTTATTCAATTTTCTGAAGGATTTAGATGATAAATGAAATGTCAACCTACGGACAACTTTGAAAGTTATACAGTACATTGGGTTGATGATCTGACGTTTAGTCAGACGTATTGAGTATTTAGGATTGAAGTGTATACTAATGATGTCAATGTGGACCTGTGAAGCTGAATGTATTTTGAAGAGGCAAGGAATGTACATCATATTCATATGTACTTTCCAAAACTTACTATAAACAAGATCCAAATAATTTGTAAAATAGTTATGAGATTAAATATTGAAAACATTTTAATCAACAAATGCTTGAATGAGGAGAAATGATTCTGAGTATTAAGAAATCAGTTTAGCTTCATTTCAAACAGTTCAACTGAACAGCACATAATTTCAGTGAATCATCAATTTGAAATACAAACAGTGTTTCAAAATCTATTCTATGAACTCTGGCTAAATAACACATGCTGAATTCAATGTTAGCAGTCACACAACACCAGATTTAGTTCAACAAGTTTATTTGAAATCACAAACTTTAGGAGCTTGTGATTTCAAATAAACCTGTTGGACTATAACCTAGTGTCGCCTGACTTCTGACTTTGTCCACACCAGTCCAACATCGGCATCTCTACATCACGAATTCAATGTTGTTCAATGAAAGCTCTGTAATTATAATATTACACTATTTCTGTGTAAATAATTATTATAATCAAGCCATAAAGATGTGCAACATGGAAACAGATCCTTTGGTCCAACTTGTCCATGTCAGCCAGGCAACCTAAATAAATCTAGTTTCCATTTACCAGCATTTGGTCCATATCCTCTAAACCTTTTCTATTTACTCAGATGCCTTTTAAATGTAATTGTACTGGCCTCCACCACTTCCTCTGGCACTCATTTCATACACTCATCTAAAAGTTGCCCTTTAGATCGCTTGTAAATGTTTCCCCTCTCACCTTAAACCTATGCCATCTAGTTTTGGACTCCTACACTCTGTGGAAAAGACTTTGTCTATTTACCCTATCCATTCCAATTATGATTTTATAAACCTCTATAAGGTCACCCCTTAGCCTCTCAAGCTTTAAGGAAAATAGCTGCAATGTATTCAGTCTCTCCCTTTAGCTCAAACTCTCCAACTCTGGCAACATGCTTGCAATTTTTTTTTCTGAACCCTTTCAAGTTTCACAACATCTTTTCTATGGTAGGGAGATTATAAGGTTGAAATATTTTTTAGTTAATTAATCTCAGCTTTAATGATGTTGAAGTGATCACTTAATTACATACTAGAACAATTATTTACATCCTTATGAATTGCTTTTGACCTAGAAACATGTACCAAACCACTCCTGAGAACATTAAAAATTAGAATCCCTACAGTGTGGAAACAGGTCCTTCGGCCAAGCAGTCCACCTTGACCTTCCAAAGAGTAACCCACCCAGACCCATTCCCCTACTCTGTATTTACCCCTGATAAATGCACCTAACCACATCCCTGAACACAATGGACAATTTTGTATGGCCAATTCATCTAACCTGCACATCTTTGGATTGTGAGAGCAACCCAGAGCACCCAGAGGAAACCCACGCAGACAGGGAGAGCATGTACAAACCCCACACAGTCGCCCGAGGCTGGAATCAAACCTGGGTCCCTGACGCTGTGAAGCAGCAGTGCTAACCACTAAGTCACTGCGCCGCCCCAGGATGGGGTAAGGAATTCAATATCATCAAAGAGAGGGGCATAGGAAAAATGATAAGAGCTTAGTTAAAGTGATATTTTAAGGAAAATTTGAAAACTGAAGTGAGAAGTGGCAGACGGATTTTGAAAGAATCTTAAATAACATTGAACACATCAAATCACTTGAGCCTGATGTATTGTATAAAACAGATCTTGAATATTCTTCACTTATAAAAGAAACATTAGCATTTGAATTGACTTCTGGCTGTTGGCATTGAGAAGATTTCACAGAAAATCCTGAAGAAAGGATCTCCTACCTGTCTTTACTCCTGAAATCATCCAAATGAAAAGAACCTGAAGAAGCTGTATTCTTTGTGGAACCATTCTTAATGCTCTTATTTCTGTCAACACATTTCAGAAAAGAGTGGTTAGTTAAATTTCCGCTGTCAGTTAAACCACGTAGTGCACACCACAGCACAAGCTTTAAAGGGACACAACTTAGTTTTCTACAATCTCTTGGCAACAATGTACATGCTTAAATTCATCTACTAAAACCACTCTACTGCAATATCATTGAACTGAAAACTGAAAAGCTTAACATACGAACAAGGACCAAACGAAGGTGACACGGTCCTTCACCATTCAATAAGACTGCAGCTGATTTGATTTTTAACCACTACTCTGCAGTACTGTATACCCATGATAATCCTTCATCCCTTTGGTAATTAAGATTGGTCTCTGCCTTAAAAATATTTAAAGATTCTGCATTAACTGACTTTTGAGGAAGGGAATTCCAAAGACAACAGTTTTTTTTCCTCTCATTCCTGTCCTAAATGGACCTTTAGTCCTAGATTCTCCCATAAGAGAAAATATCCATTCCACATCCACCAGGTCAAGTCCCCACCAGATCTTACGTGTTTCAATTAAGTCATCTCCAATTCAGCTAAACTTCAGAGGACACAGGCCTAACCTGTCTAGCCTTCTTCCATAAGGCCATCTATTCATTTTAGGTATTAGTCTAGTAACCCTTCTCTGAACTGCTTCTAATGCATCAAAATTCTTCTGCAAATGAAATGACAAGTATTTTACTGAGTGTTCCAGATGCATTCTCTCAAATGCAATGCATAATCTTCCTACTCTTGCATTCAATTCTCCTCACAATAAAGCACATCATTCTGTAGCTTCCCTGATTACTTGCTGTGCCTGCATACAAGCCTTCAGGTGGGAAGTGGGGTAGCCATGGGAGTGCATGAGAGAGGAATTTTCAAATCAGAAACCATCTAAGAACTTTAAAGCTGCTCATGTTCTCAAAATGAAGGGGAAGAAATACTGCAATTTATTTCAAATTAATAGATGAACACAGTCACCTCCTTCTCAAATGTTAAGTCTTAGTGATATTACAAAAGTACAGATCTAGATCTGAGCAACTTCCAATAGAGCAGGTAACAGCTGAGCATGGAGCAAGCAATCAGCAGCAGAAACAAAGCTTCAAATAAACCCACAAATTAACAAAACTATGAGAGTGAATATACAGAGGTTTACTATTGCCCCAAAACCATCAATCATTACAGAAACAGGGTTACTTACGGTTGTTGCTGTCATAAAATTGCTGCAATCAAACTGTCAGAAGCATTAATTTCTACATTGGAGACAAAAGATCCTTTTCAGACACAAATAGGAATTAACATTTGAACCTGCTTAAAACTCACTCCACTGTATCACAATCCCCAAACTACTTCTCTCTTCCCTTTTTTTTCACCCTCTCTGCAGATTTGCAAGTTTAGAATATTGTGACAAGTTATTTCTTGGCTATGTCAGCAACTCTCAAGGGGAACTGAACAGCTTCTGTTTCATAAAATGATTGAACTGATGTAAAATTATGATGCTGGCAGTTTGTTTTGTTGGGACCATAATGTCACGTGACTGTTAATCGTAGGTTTTAACATTCCATTAAACTACATTTCTGAAACAAGACCTGAAGCTGTGTGTTTTAACTCTGTGGCATTACTCATGTGGGTGCTATGGAAATTTTGAATGCCAAAAACGTCACTCACCTTGTTTACACTGAGTTCCAGTGGAATGCCTTGACAGTAAAAGTGTTCGTTCAGTCTTCTGTACATTGGCCAAGAGCAAGCAAAAGTGGCAATTTATGACATTAAATAACACCTGAGACAACTTTGATTCTCTCCCTGCTATGTTGGACTTTGTAGATATTATCTAAAGACTTCCCCAAGAGACTTTCAGATACGGTACTTTTGATACTTGTTTATGCCACTGCACAGTGCAGAAGCATGATTTTGCTTGTTTCCGGAGGTGTTTGCAAAAGTTTTCAGATTCACAAGGGACAGGTGTTAGAATTTGGCAAGCAAGTTAAAGGAGTCGACAAGCTGGTCAGGTAAAAGATAAAGAAAATATCTGAGAAAAACTCTGCAGGTCTGGCCGAATCTAGTTAGAGAAAAACAGACTTGATATTTTGAGTCCAATAGGACCCCTCTTCAGAAATGAAGGAGACGGAAATGGAAATAGAAGGGTGTTCTACGGTTTGGAAAAAGGGGGGAGGGTCTGTTGAAACAAAAGTGAAGGTCTGGGATAATTTTGAGGATGAGGAGGTTAAATATCAAGGGTGTCTTGGAACAAGTCAAGAGACTGCTTGTTTCAGTAAAGAAACACTATAGATACAACCATTCTGAGGTTAATAGCACAATGGGGATCAGGTCTGACTGGCAGTAATATTATTAAAGATTGCCCATCTGTCTTTTAGTGAATTGGACAGTGAGATTTAAACTTTGACCTGTCTAAGATGTCTCCATTACAGCAAACTGGCTAGCAATCACTGACCAAGGCTTCCCCAATTCTTTACAGCAATTGAGTCATAAAGTTATACAGAATTGAAACTGACACTTTGGTCCAACTCGTCTATGCCAACCAGACATCCCAATCTGACTTAGTCCCATGTGTCAACATGTGGGCCTGCATCCATCTAAACCCTTCTTATTCATATACCCATCTAGAGGTTTGTAATTTTACCCACCTTCACTCTGGCAACTCATTCCATACATGCACCACCCTCTGTGAGAAAATGTTACACCTCAGGCCCTTTTTACTTCTTTCCCCTCTCACCTGAAACTTAAGTCTTCTAATGTTGGACTCCCACATCCTTGGAAAAAGTCTCTGGCTATTCACCCAATCCATGCCCCTCATGACTTTATAAACCCTTATGAGGACACCTCTAAGCCCTCAACTTTCCAGTGAAAAAGCCCCAGCATATTCAGCCTCTCCCTCAAAGCTTCCTGTCCCAGCAATATCTTTGCAAATCTTTTCTGCACCTTCTCACATTTGACAACATCTTTCTTAAAGAATGGCAACTAGAATTGTGTACATATACTAAAAGTGGCCTCACCAATATCCTGTGTAGGCATATGATTACATCCCAACTCCTTTTGCGCAATGTTCCAATTAATGAAGGCAAGCATCCCAAACATTTTCTTCACCGCCCTGTCTAACTGTTCACCTCCACCCCTAGATCTCTTTGTTTGCAAAACACTCCTCACGGCCCAACCATTAACTGTATAAGTCCTGTCTTAATGAAATACAACACCCCTCACATATATCTACATTCAACTCCACCTGCTATTCCTTGACACATTCGCCTATCTGATCAAAGTCCCATTGTATTCGGAGATAATCTTCACTGTTCACTACACCATCTACTTTGGTGTCATCTGCATATGTACTAACAATACCTCAGATGCCGTATTCCATTAATTAAATTGTTTAAAGGTCCCAATGCCACTTTGACAGCTACTGAGAGAAATGTAGTGTGAAAGGTAATTGGATGAGGAGTTGTCCGTTGGGAGATAGGGAAAGGTGACCAGTGAATGAGGAAGTAGATTGGCAGGTGGGTGAGAAGGAGGGGTATCAGATAAAGGGGAAAGGGTGCCAATTGTTATATGGGTAGAATGCCAAAAGAGTGATGGGGAGGTTTGCCAGTAAGCAAGAGTAACGGGTGCCAGGAGGACAAGGGGTTGCATTGCCTGGTAGGTCACAGAGTACACGTGGCAGGTAAATGGGTGAGAAAGTGATGTGGGTTACATGAGACTTGGGTGTCAGTGAGGGACAGTCAGTTGGGTATATGTTGGAGAATTGCTTGGAGGGAGGCATTCTGTTGGGGTCTGTATGAGCAATCAGGGTGTAGTCAGTGTGTCAATGGGAAGTGTCAGTTTTATCATTAGCTAGGAGTCAGAGTAGCTTTTAATCCAACATTTCCTGCCTAGCTATTAAGGTAAGTCAGAACTTGCTAAAGTCTCTAACTCTTAATTCAGATTTGGAGATGTTTTTCCAACAGTTGCAGACATCAGGTGATTGCCTGTGTAACAACATCTCAGGCTATTACTGCATAGTCAGTGTGTCATGTGGGGCCAGGCCTGCATAGTCCTGAGTTAACATTAGTGGTGGTTGATTTGACACCTTTAAACGGCCACTAATAGGTCACTTAAGCACCTCAGTTGGCCGTTGATTGGGATATCCTGCTATTGTCTTCACACCCTGGACCTATTTTGGGAGGTGGGAAGGAGGCAGGATGCTTACAAACAAGCGTCTTGCCTGATTAAATATCTTTCCAACTCCAAATTCACCATGAGTGGACATAACCTTCCTCCCATCTGTCTTTATTTTGTAAAGATTTCTATCCTGCCGTTTACATTTCCCAATAAAAGTTTTTCCAGTTCTGAGGTGTGATTTTTAATCCCTATTCCCAAAGTCTCTTGCTTTCACCCAATCAAATCACAAGGAATCAGAGATTAATCTGCAATGTAATTTAAAATATATAACTCACATTTATGTTTTTTAACTTTAAAAATATCCTTTATTCATAAAAATACCTTTACATACATACATAATCACTAAAACAGTTCTGTTCTGTACAGTGGAATATGGCAAAACATTGGAGTTTGCTTCTATCTAACAAAACAAACCAAAGACATTTCTTACTTGTACAAGATTATATTTACATATATTTGAGGCATCTAGCATGGGTGGGGGTGTGGGTGGGTTTGTGGTCTGACAACTGAATGGACTCCCATTTAATCTCAACAGAAAACCCTTAGATAGTGGTCCTTCTCCACTGCATTTTTGTGGCAGTTGTCCCAAACATTACTGTGTTCCTCAGCACGTAGGCCTAGACCTTGGAATGTGCCAGTCTGCAACACTTGGTGGAGGTCAACTCCTTGCTCTGGAAGACCAGCAAGTTTCAGGCAGACTACGGAGCATCTTTCATCGGGTGCCTTTCACCATTCAGCTTTGGCCTGCCCGTGGACAATGTGAGCTTCAGCTCCTCCACCATCTGCTCTATCTCAGCACATTCTTAATTGGAGTAAGGCAATTTTTTACAGTACGAGACGAGAACTTCCAAAAGTTGATTGGAGTAGACTGTTTGCAGGTAAAGGGATGACTGGCACATGGAAGGCTTTTATAAGTGTGAGTATAAGGAGTGTAGGGGCATTCTGAGGAGGGATATCTAAAGGGCAAAGAGGTGATATGAGAAAGTCTTGGTAGATAATGTTAACGATAGTCCAAATAGATTCTACGAGTACTTTAAGAGCAAAGTGCAACTGGGAAGAGAATCGATCCCTCAAAGATCAACTAAGTTGTCTCTATGTTGAACATCAGGAAATGGGAGACATACTAAATGAATATTTCACATCACCTTTTATTGTGAAGAAATAAATGGAGGCTGGAGAACTCACAGAAATAAATATTGATTTTTTTTAAAACAGTTTGCATTACAGAAGAGGAATTGTTGGAAGTCTTAGGAAACGTAAATGTGGATAAATCTCCGGGACCTGATTAAGTCCTGTTTCCCTGGACGTTGTGGGAATTTAGGGAAGAACTCACGGGGCCCCTAGCAGATATATTTGTATCATCTATAACCACAGATGAGATGCTGGAGGACTGGAGGGTGGTTAATATTTATTTAAGAAAGTAGTTGGTGTATACTTGTTGGACTGAGGGGTCTGTTTCCATGCTGTATGACTCTATGTCTCTAAGGCACCTCATCCACCATTACCATGCTGTAGTCCTGCCGACTATGCCAAAAATGTAACATGAAATTTGATCACAAGAACAGTCCAAAGATCATGAAACCAGGACTCTTGTTTCCCCTGACATGAGTTAATCATAAACAAGCAAGACAATTAAGATTAAACAAGGAAATAATGATATTTACATGGACTTGAACCTGTAGTTTATGTGTATGAAGAAATCCTAATCCTTCTCCCAGGAGTCCTCCTTTTTTACCAAAGAATTCTTCCCCCCCCCCCCCCTGAGAGTCCATTTAACTACTCCTGCTGGCCTGCTTGGTACCCTCCTTCAGCATTTCCACCTGCAGCTGGAGGTACCATTACATCAACAATTGGCAAAATGCTGGGATCTGTTATTATAAAATTCTTAACAATGTTGTTAGAAACAAATTAAAACTGGCCAACATGGTTATATTAAAAGTAAACATTTTCTGACAAATTTCTTGGAACATTTTAAAGCATGTGGTTCATAGGGTAGACCGACGGGACCAGCGGATAAAACATGCCTGGGTTTCAACAAAAAAATTGATAAGATGCCACACAAAATTAAATAGACAAGATACAGATAGACGAACCTTTATCCGACAAGCTTGGGACCAGCAGTTTTTCAGATGTGGAATTTTTTGGTTTTCAGAATAAGTGACAGTTTAATGGTGAAATTTTTTTAAATGTTACCGAAGGAGCAGACCGCTAAAGGACATTGGTGCTTGGCCACGCACCCTCCCCACCACCCCCCACCGCTGCACGCATCAAATGGTGTCGACTTGGGTTAACTGTTTGCATGCCAAACAACCTTGTTAATGAGAAAAAAACTTCACAAAAAACCTTCAGATTTTGGAGCTTTTCAGTTTTTGGATGTTTTGATAAAGGATCTTATATCTATACTGACACATGGTGATTATGCCAATAATAAATTATCACAGATGGAGAATTTGTTAATGAACAAGATACAGAGAGTGGGCATAACTGGGGCATTTTCAAGTTGGCAGTTATTGTAGCAGAGTTCTATAGGATCAGTGCTGGTTCTAAGCTGTTTATTTTAAAGACATAAATGAAGAGCCAGCAAATAATTTATCTACAGTTGCTTATCATGAAAAGCTAAATAGAAATTGTGGAGAGAACACATGCTACAAGGAGATATCGAGATATATCATAAAATGAATGGTCACCAAGCCAGCAGGTGCGGTGTTCTGAAGTTATTCCCTTTCATTATAAGCTGAATTTGTAAACTGACCTTCAAATAGATTTAGCAGTGCTTGCACAAAGAACCCAGAACTTTAGCTTGTTGATTCAGCAGAGGCACAAATACTGTAGATGCTAGAATCCAAAGTAGCCCAGCAGCAGGCTGAAGAACACAGCAAGCCAGGCAGCATTAGGAGCAATTAAGAAGGCAAATGACGTGTTGGCCTTTATCAGAAGGGGTTAGGAATGCAGGAATAAAAAAGTGTTGCTACAGTTGTGAAGAGTTTTAGAGAGAGCACATCTGGAATCCTGTGTGTAATTTTGATCTCCAAATCTCAGGACTGAAACTCACCTGATAAATTTGAAATCAAGTCAACTTTTTAGTGAAATGAAGTAGTATTCATAATTCATTGAGTAGGCAAAATTATGTCGGATGGAATTTAAGGAGGGCAAATAAAAGTTCTTTTATTCACCCTCAAATGAGTATTATTCTCTTAAATGCAAGCAATTGCAACATTTTGAGGGGCAGAGGTTTCCATGTCTAAGTCCACAAATTGTTTAAAGTTATCACAAAGATACATAAAATAATCTGCACGCTAATGAAATGTTAGCCTTTATCACAAAAGGCTGACTACAATGTAGAGGAAATTATGCTTCAGTTGTATATGGCCTTAGTTTGATGCCCTTAGATTTCTGTATTCAGTCTTTGCAACATGCCTTAAGAAGGACAAGTTAGCCTTGAAGAGGCTAAACACGAATTTGCTAAAATGGTAGCAGAACGATCTGGGTTAAGTTTAGAGTTTGAATTGCATGATTTGCTTTTTATTTTGTTGAGTGTAGAAGACTCAGGGCTGTTGATATTGAGGTGCTTAAATTGATAAAAAGGATGCAATAGGAAAGATAGAGAGAAATTGTTTCATCAAAATGAGGAACCAAAAATAAAATAACATAATTTTATACTTTTATAGAGTCAAGTCGACCATGAGGGCGCTCAGGAAGTACATTTCAACAAGAAAGTGTCAACAAAATCAGGAATTCTTATCTGCATACAACTTTGAAAGTGGGGAAAACTGGAACTTTCAAGACAGAGATTAATAGATTTTATTTGGTAAAGGTGTCGAGAGGCATGGAGTACATGGGATAGGCTACAGACTAGCCATGATCCAATTGAATGAAAGAGCAGAATTGAATGGTTGAATGCCGTATGCTTATGACAATAAACTGCTTCTCAATACATTAGTAACTGACTTGTGTTTGCAATTAGTTCATTTATGTGTATTGGTGCAAATAAAGCACTGTTCCCATATACTTCAATGTATTAACTATTGGGTATAATAACTGTTTGCTCTGATGTGATGTAAAATATGCCAAAGGGCAATTTGATGCATTTTCTTTTAGCATATTCTTTTTCAGAAAGTTATTCTGCATAAAAATATCCCCAAACCAATTAAAATCCCTTTGAATTATCTTATAATGAATAGAATCATAATAATCGTCAGTATTTATTCAATGTTCCTGTTGAACATTTAACTTGGTTAATCTTTACTGTCATTAAAACACAATTGTAGCATACAAATTGTCAGACTGTTCACAACTCTACTGCTGCACCTAAGAATGAGAATCTACTTCTTCAGGCTGAGAGGGAGCTGGTATTTTGGGATAGAGTGCACTAAATTTTAAATATATAAACAATGCAATATTTGTTTTAACTCATTCAAACCATCCATGAAGTTAAAGCAGGTTATAAAATTCAGCACTCTGATGCTGGTATCTTTGCTTTTATAACTGCTGATTTAAGTAAAAATAGTGAGAAAATAATGCAAACATTGGGCTCATCACCATCATTGCTTTGAAGCCAAAGTTCACAGAGATTTTGTTTGCCAGGAAAAAAAACTTAATTCTCTCTAAACTGGGAGAAGCAGAAGGAGGGTGGATGTAACTTTGCTTCAATAAGAGCTTTCTCATGGCTTTGTTATTGACTGCACAGTTGTAGCTTTGCAGGTGCAACCCTAAGAACTCTGAATAAAACTCAAAAGATAACTTTTACCTTATTTGCATTGGTGTATGACCATGCCCCTGGTGATGAATAGCTGCTACTCTGAAAAAAAGGCACGATCCTTTCATGTTGTGCCAATCTGCTGTTCCAGAAATCTTTAGAAGCCACTATGCCAGTGACTCCTTTATGGCAACTCGATGCTTTCCTGATGGCTTATCTCTTCAACCCCACAAAGAACAAAGAAAATTTACAGCCCAGGAACAGGCTCTTCAGCCCTCCAAGCCTGAGCCAATCCAAATGTACTGTCTAAAACTGTCGGTCAATTCCTGAGCATCTGTATCCCTGTGCTCCCCACCCACTTGTGCATCTGTCCAGACACATCTAAACTTGATCTACCATGCTTGCCTCTACCCCTCTGCTGGCAACACGTTCCAAACGCCCACCACCCTCTGTGTGAAGTACTTACCACGTGTATCCCCCTTAAACTTTCCACCTCTCACCTTGAAAGCGTGACCTTTCGTTATTGAATCCGTCACCCTGGGAAAAAGCTTGTCTCTATCCACCCTGTCTATACCCTTCATGATTTTGTAAACCTCAATCAGGTCCCCCCTCAATCTCCTTTGTTCTAGTGAAAACAAACCTAACCTACTCAACCTCTCTTCATAGCTAGCACCTTCCATACCAGGCAACATCCTCGTAAACCTTCTCTGCATCCTCTCCAAAGCGTCCTTTTGATAATGTGGTGACCAGAACTGTACACAGTATTCTAAATGTGGCCAAACAAATGTCTTGCACAATTTTAACATGACCTGCCAGCTCTTATACTCAATACCCCATCCGATGAAGGCAAGCATCTATATGCCTTCTTGACCACTCTATCCACCTGTGCAGCAACCTTCAGGGTACAATGGACCTGCACTCCCAGATCTCTCTGCCCATCAACCTTTCCCAAGGCTCTTCCATTCATTGTATAATTCGCGCTAGAATTAGACTTGCCTAAATGTATCACTTCACATTTTTCTGGATTGAAAGCCATCTGCCACTTTTCCACCCAACTCTCTAGTCTATCTTTATCCTCCTGTATTCTCTGACAGTCCCTTATGCTTTCTGCTATTCCACCAATCTTTGTGTCATCTGCAAACTTGCTGATCATACCAACAGTGCCCTCTTCTACATCATTTATGTATATTACAAACAACAGTGGTCCCAAAACTGACCCCCGTGGAACACCACTGGTCACCTTTCTCCATTTCGAGAAACTTCCTTCAACTACTGCTCTCTGTCTCCTGTTGCTCAACCAGTTCTTTATCCACCTAGCTAGAACCCCCTGCACACCATGTGACTTCACTTTCTCCAGTAGTTTACAATGAGGAACCTTATCAAATACCTTACTAAAGTCCATGTATATGATACCAACAGCCCTTCCTTCATCTAACAACTTGGTCACTTCCTCGAAGAACTCTATTAAGTTGGTAAGGCACGATATTCCCCCCCCACAAAACCATACTGCCTATCACCGATATGCTCATTCCTTTCCAAATATAAATAGATCCTGTCTTTCAGTACCCTCTCCAGCACCTTCCCCACCACTGACGTCAGACTCACTGGCCTGTAGTTACTCGGAATATCCCTACTACCCTTCTTGTACAGGGGGACAACATGAGCAACCTTCCAGTCCTCCGGCACCTCACCTGTATTTAAGGATGCCACAAAGATATCTGTCTTGGCCCCAGCTATTTCCTATCTCGCCTCCCTCAGCAACCTGGGATAGATCCCATCTGGTCCTGGGGATTTGTCCACCTTAATGACCTCTAGCATACCCAACACATCTTCCCTACTTATGCCAACGTGATCCAGACTAATCAAACTTCTACCTCTAATCTCAAGATTTATCATGTTCCTCTCCTCAGTGAACACTGATGCAAAGTAATCATTCAGAATCTCACCCATTCTCTCAGGTTTGGTACACAGCCTTCCTTCGTTTTCCTTTAGTGGACCAATTCTTTCTCCAGTTACCCGCTTGCTTCTTATATAAGAATAAAATGCTTTGGGATTTTCCTTAATTCTGCTAGCTATTTCATGACCTCTTTTAGCCCACTTGATTCCTTATTTAAGACTTGTCCTACTCTTCTGATATTCCTCCAGGTCCCCTTCTGTCCTCAGCTGCCTAGATCTTATGTACGCTTCCCTTTTCCGCTTGGCTAGTTGTACAATTTCTCCTGTCATCCACGGTTCACGAGTCTTGCCCTTCCTATCCTTTGCCTTCAACGGGACATGCCTAGTCTGCACTGCCGTTAACCTATCTTTGAAAGCCTCCCACATCTCAAATGTGGACTTCCCTTCAAATAGCTGTGTCCAATCCACATTTCCCAGCTCCTGCCTAATTTTGATATAATTAGCCTTGGCCCAGTTTAGTACTCTTCCCTTAGGACCACTCTTTCCTTTATCTACGAGTATTGTAAAACTTACAGAATTGTGGTCACTGTTCCCAAAGAAAACCCCACCGCAACTTCTACCACCTGTCCTGGCTCGTTCCTCAGTACCAGGTCCAATATGGCCCCTTCCCTCGTTGGACTATTGACATACTGCTCTAGAAAACGCTGCTGGATGCTTCATACAAATTCTACTGCATCCAGACCTCTGACGCAAAGTGTATCCCAGTCAATGTTTGGAAAATTAAAATCTCCCATCACCACTACCTCGTTGCCTCTACATCTATTCATAATCTGTTTACCTATTTGTTCTTCTACCTCACGCTCACTGTTGGGATGTCTGTACTACAGCCCCAACAATGTAACTGCACCCTTCTTATTCCTCAGCTCCACCCATAATGCCTCACTACCCAAGACCGCCATAGTGTCCTCCTTTTGCACAGCTGTGATATTGTCCCTGACCAGCAATGCAACTCCACCCCCGCTTTTATTTCCCTCCCTGTCCTGTCTGAAGCATCTATATCCTGGAACATTCAGTTGCGAATCATCATGCCCTTCCTTCAACCAAATCTCTGTGATGGCAACAATGTCATACTCTCAGGCACCAATCCAAGCCCTCAGTTCATCTGCCTGACACACTATACTTCTTGCATGAAAGTAGATGCATTTCAGGCCACCAGTTATTTTGTGCTCACCTGTTTTCTGCCTACTCTTCCCTTTATTAATGTTATCTTCATGATTCTTACAGTCTCCAGTCTCCACCTCGTTGCCTACTTGTTTTCTCTTCTGGTTCCCAGCCCCCTGCCACATTAGTTTAAAACCTCCCCAACAGCAGTAGCAAAAACTCCCCCAAGGACATTGGTTCCAGTCTGGTTCAGATGTAGACCGTCTCTTTTGTAATAGTCCCACCTTCCCCAGAACCGGTCCCAATGTCCAACAAATCTGAACCCTTCCCTCCTACACTGGCTAGCACGTGGCAATGGTAATAATCCCGAGATCACTACCTTTAACTTCACTCCTAGCTCCCTGAATTCTTCTTTCAGGACCTCATCTCGCTTTCTACTTATATCGTTGGTGCCGATATGCACCAAGACAACTGGCTGTTCACCCTCTCCTTTTAGAATGCTCTGCAGCCAATCAGTGACATCCCTGACCCGAGCACCTGGGAGGCAACATACCATCTGGGAGTCCCATTTTCGGCCACAGAACCATCTATCTACTCCCCTCACAATTGAATCCCCTATGACTATGGCCCCATGAGTCTTTTTCCCGCCCTTCTGAACAGCAGTGCCCGCCACGGTGCCATGATCTTGACAACTGCTGCCCTCCCCTGGTGAGCCATCTCCCTCAACAGTACCCAAAACGGTATACCTGTTTTGGAGAGAGATGACTGCAAGGGACACCTGCACTGTCTTCCTATTCTTTTTCTGTCTTTTGGTCACCCGTTCACTGTCTCCCTCAGCAATCCTAACCTGTGGTGTGACCAGTTCACTAAACGTGCTATCCACGACCTCCTCAGCATCGCGGATGCTCCACAGTGAGTCCACCCGCAGCTCCAGAGCTGTCATGCGGTCAAACAACAGCTGCAGCTGGACACACTCCTTGCAAGTGTAAGAGTCAGGAATGTCAGACACATTCCTAAGCTCCCAAATCAAGCAAGAGTCACATGCCACGGATCTGAGGTCCCCTGCCATTGGAAGCTTAGCTTTATATGAACTAACTAAAACCAAACAATGCACTTAAATAAATGAAAAAGAAAGTTAAGAAATAAAAGCCTTACCTTACAGGGTCTTTTTCTTCCGGTTAGAGAAGGGGGCGGGAGAGAGATCCTACCTGTGTAGTATCTTGGGTTTAGCCACTGCCCAAATATAAATTAAGCCCTTGCCTTCCAAGCAGCTTCACTCATCCTCTCCTCGCCACTCTGACAAAATGGAGGCCCGACTCGCGAGGTAAGTCCCTTCTTATACGGGAAATCTCACCCTTCCCGTCAGCCCTCGCTTCACTCCTCCTTCTCTCCTTGCCGCTCTGGCAAAATGGAGGCCAAAATGGAGAAAAAAAGATATAATTTTTGTGGAAATAGAGAGGAGACTACAACATAATTTTGGTAATAGGTTCTCTTTAAGATGAGTAAGGAGGTGAAGCGAAAGATAGAAACTGAATTTGTTGAGTATAAGAAGAGGAAAAAGAAAAAACAAATAACCCGTTTGTTTACATGTGGTGGGATAGTAGTAGGATGAAGAGGATAGTAGTTTCTGGCCTCTGATAGAATTGTTGGATCTGCCATTGATTAGAAAGTCCAGATTATACAATAGCCTTCTCCAACACATTATGAACAAAGTTATTGGACATCTGATCATGTGTATGAATATGCATATGTGAGTATTACTTCCTAGTGCAGTGTAATGCAAGCAGATTCGTAGCCAGCATCTTGAGTGATGATATTACAATCATTGATTGCTAAACCTTACCCACTCCAGAGTATTTAATTAGCCAGCAAACTTCCATAGGTCTGATGTTATGGAGATAAGGCAGAAACAGGATACTGATTAAGGATGATCAGCCATGATCATATTGAATGGTGGTGCAGGCTCGATGGGCAGAATGGCCTACTCCTGCACCTATTGTCTATTGTCTGTTGTAATGACCCATAGTAGTTGACAACATGCAGAAGGATTCCAAGCAAACTACACAAATTTTTAACAATTAGCCCTGCCTGGATGAAATTGGTGCCAAGATTAAAATTTCATCTCAAAGTTCACAGATTTTTAAAAATGTTTTTCAATTTTCTTCTTCTGCAAGCAATGATTCTTCTGCATATAGTCAAATCTCCTAGTCCCAGAGGACTATGGGGCTACTCTCTCATAGGAGAGAGGTGACTGGTGGGAGAGTTCAACCTAAGAGTTATCATATCTCAGACAGGACCTTCATGGTAATCTATGCTGGAGCAGAAATTGATGCCACACTGTTGGCATCACTCTGCATCACAATCTAGTTACTTAACCAATATAACAGATATAAATTAACTCAAGTAGCTATTTATGTGCACATTGAATAATGGAAGACTATTTGGTCATATAAATTATCACTTGATATTCATCTATATGCTATGGCTTAGTTAATAAATTTTAGAAGTTAGGTGAGAGAAAGAAAATTAATCAGTGAGGCCACTTTCACCCAAAGGTTAATCAGCATAGTCCTTACAGGGGATTAAGTTCTACACTTTGTGCAATTTGATGTTAAGCATGTGAATTGACAATGTTCCGGTGATGTGGTGGTGTTCCAGTTCACTTAAGGAACCTGGTTTGCTTTAACAGCACACACTTCTATGTACTTATTGTAGTTTGGAGCTGGGGATAGTGATGGTGGAAGCTCTAACTTTCTTTCTGTCATTTGATTGACCAGGAATCTCTCCCATTCTTAACTTCCTTCCAGTGGTGAAGGATGGCACCCAAACTAACACAAAAGCATTACAGTGGAAGATGTTGAAAATATGAAATTTTTAAAAAGCGCTGTTTAACTGTGTTATCAACATATGTTCCTTCGTCATTGAGTTCTGGGATGGGATTCAAGCTTGAAACATCTGGCTCAGAAACACTACGCACTGCGCCACAAGACCTCCTTTATTTTGAGACTTTAATTTCATTTTTGCTGTTGATGATGTCTTCTGGATTGATGAGTTTACATCTTTCTGTCGTTACAGAATCATAGAATCCCTATAGTGTGGAAGCAGGCCATTCAGCTGATTAGGTCCACGCTGCCTCTCCAAACAGCAATCCACCCCATCCTGTAACTCTGCATTTACCATGGCTAATCCACTAAATCTGCACATCCCTGGACACTATGGGCAATTTAGCATGGCCAATCCATTTAATCTGCACATTTTTGGACTGTGGGAGGAAACCGGAACACCCAGAGGAAACCCATGCAGACATGGTGAGAATGTGCAAACTCCACACAGACAATTGCCTGAGCCTGGATTTGAACCCAGGTCCTTGGCACTGTGAAGCAGCAGTGGCTAACCACTAAGCTGCCATGCCACTCTAGTAATTAACAAAGTCAGAAACTTCATTTCTAAATAATAGAAGTTCGCCACAATAATTTACAACAGAAATGTAGGCAGAATATTTCATAGTAAACAACCTGTGTGCTGCCTCCAACACAATGTAGGCAGAGTTTCACAATTGTTTTTGTAAAGAAATGACTCAAGTTGAAAATTGAAGAGAAAATCATAATACACAGTCATTACACTCTTGAGAGTGTTTATGTGGAAATTTATCAAAATTCTAATTTGGAAACAATATATGAAATACGTATTAAAATTAACATGCAAGATTTTATGCAACCAAGGGAATAACAAACTCCTCAACCAGACTGAAGGGACAGCAACAAGTGAAATAGACTTTAACTTCCTCTTCTGTGTTTTACAGTAGAGCACTTCTATCTGTTAAAGTCTGTTAAATATTTACCACATCTTGGTTGGTGAGGGAACATATTCATATTGAAGCAACTTCTTTTACCAAACACCTTTTATGTTGGTTGAAAGCACTGTAGCACAAGGTTTCAGAATGTCAATATGTACTTAAAGTCATGAAACAATTTAGATGCAAACAATTCTTCTGTATCCCATGTGGCTGTATCCTATTTACTAATTAGTCTACCATGAGAACTTTGTCAAAGGCTTTACACCAGTCCAAGTAAACAATGTCTATTGCTTTGCTCTCATCAAGCTTTTTGGTAACTTCCTCAAACAAATTCATCAAGTTATTAAGATATGATTTTCCTTGCACAAAAGCAGCACAAGGATTCCAAGTAAAATAGACTAATTTTGTAAGAATAAACAATGCAAGGATGGAATGTGACTGCAATAACTATATACAAAAATCATTAATTCTTTGTCAGACATTTATTAACCTGGATTTGATTAATTCAACAGCGGGGCATGGGTATTTTCAGACAATGGCCCTAAATATTGCAATTTTAATTTAGAAATGTCTGAACAATGAAAAAACCTTGGGCATTGATATGGCATCTTTTAGAGTCTCATGTTGCCCCAAAGCAATTAATAGTCATTTCCTTACTTCTGAGGCAAAATAACTATCGTTTTGAAAGCAAATGTGGCCTCTCAGAAATACCTGTCCAGATGGTCTGTTTTAGTGATGGCAGTATTTAATATTCTCACATCCATTACCAAGTTACACAATACAGAAGGGAAGAGAAAAACTATAATCCAACAATTGAATTTGAATTAGTGAGTTAAATTAAAAGATGTCATTGACTTTAAATCTGGTAGTTACTTATTATTATAGAGAATGCTGTTCAAAATATGCAAACAAATTAAGTGGAGAGAATTTAAGAGAGGTATTGAAGATCCTGATGGAATATGATAGATTATTGAAGTGAATCCTTTCCACTGGTAGCTGGGTCAGTCAACAGAGGACATAGATGTGAGGTAATTGACAAAAGAATCGGAGGTGAGAGGAAGAGGAATCTTTTCTCACAGTGAAAACTGGAATTCAGAGTCTGAGAAGATGATGGAAGCAGATTCACTAACAACTTTCAAAGGGAATCAGATAATTACCTAAAAAGGAAAAAACTTAAAGTGTGATGGTGAAAGTGCAGTGGAGCAGTTAAAGGAGAGTGGAGTCAGTTGATAGCTCTTTAAAATAGTCAGCATACAATAAATTGATTGAATCTCTTTCTATATTGTACGTTCTAATTCCCTAGTGCAACTTGCATTAGTTGGTGAAGATTTAATTCTGCTGTAAATTTGAAAAATTGTATTGAGATGTAAAATACAAATAAAATACTATAAAATGAAGACTAACAGACGTGTTTTATCTTGTAACACTGTGAAACATCTTGTTATACAATTAGTATATTGGCAACAACACAAGAGGCAAAATCCCTCCAGGCCCTGAATGTTGTAGGCTATTGTAAGAAATTTGGCACATTCATGAGAAAAGTTGAGCAAGCACTTTCTTGATGTCGAGATCAACAAGTCACATTTTTGGACTATGTTCTGGATGGTGAGATAAGATTCTCGCTAGTGAGCTGCAAGAGGTTTACATACAGGGATTATAACTCAATACTATTCTCATTTTATTAATAAGCACTCTCCTAATGTACCAGCTACCCATAGATATTAGATGCTGAGAATTCCCAAATTTGCATTCTGAGTGTATCCATGGCGACAGGAACACCCAGCCTCTCACAATAGGCTGTAAGGGTAGAGACTGCAGGTGCCCTACATACACAGGTGCTGGTATCTGACATAAACCACCCTCTCCTACACTCTTGGCACATCTCCACTCCACCTACAGTGCATTTCTGCACTTTAATTCTGCACACTCTGGGTGCACTGGCACCTCTCATTGTTACGACAAGGATTTTGAGTGTAGGGACAGGCACTTAGCTTATGAATAAACCAAACTGCATCTCAGAGCTGATTGTTCTCTCCTTTACTGCATGATCACTTTGAGCCCACCTACCTTGTCTTGCCTTTTTGTGCTTTGTCCCCTCAGCATGACAGGCGTGCAGCACTTGTGTTTTGCCCTCCCCTAGTACAAACACAAAGCCAGGCAGCTTGTCATGGTAGTCAGTAGTGATCAGTCAATAAGGTGGAAATGGGTGGCTTCTGAGATCAGTTCAGGAACAAGGCCACAGTCAGATTAGATTAGATTACTTTTTTAGATTAGATGATTTACAGTGTGGAAACAGGCCCTTCGGCCCAACAATTCCACACCGACCTATTCCCAAAGCGCAACCCACCCAGACCTATTCCCTTACATTTACCCCTTCATCTAACACTAAGGACAATTTAGCATGGCCAATTCACCTGACCTGCACATTTTTGGATTGTGGAAGGAAACGGGAGCACCCGGAGGAAAGCCACGCAGACAAGGGGAGAATGTGCAAACTCCATGCAGACAGTCACCTGAAGCGGGAATTGAACCCAGGTCTCTGGCTCTGTGAGGCAGCAGTGCCAACCACTTTGCCACCGTGCCGCCCATTAAGTCAGACTGATTGTGGTCAAGATCATCTCCATGAAGGTGGTGAACAGCCAAATGTTTGGCACCTCATTGCCCATCTTGGCTTTTTCTGTCTATTATGGACTGCATTCTTCTGGACTGAGAGGGTGGATTGAGTGAGATGAAAGTGGCTGTCAGTGCTGGTGCACGTGGGGGAAAGATGGTGAGATGTTCCGAGTGAATAAGTAGGCAGTGCAGAGAGAGGATTAGTGTTGTGAGGGATTTGGGGTGGGTGACAGCAAGTGAGGGAAGATCTTATGTGATGATGCTATGATGATACTGTGAGGTTAAGAGTTGTATTTTGTCCTTTTTTTTAATAAAGAAAGATTGAGACAGAGGAACTGAGCAGTCTACCTCAAGCCAATAAAATGCACAGCTTGTGAGCCCTTCTCAAAACAAAATTGGAACAATAGAAGCAGCATGAAGCATCAAACTCCCACAGAACCAGGATTTTAGTTTAACTTTCAGCAGTTGCTGGGCTCTTAAAGCTGGATGTGGAAGTTTTTATTCCTCTCTCTATTACAGCTGAAGTTGCATGTGAGGCAATCTATTTTACTGCAGATGCCTTTGTCAAGTGTGTGTTTATGGGACGTTGCTGTATTGGAACTACTGTTCTTTATTTGTTAAGTAATTTATTATTCTGTTAAATTTTTCAATAGAGCTAAGTTATTCTAATTCTTCACTCATTTGTTTGTATTCTTCCTGTATAGTATGAATAAGTGTGTTTTGCTTCAAGCTGGGTATCTGACTATTCAAATTACATCCAGATCACAATGCTTTATAATTGCTATTAAAATTAAGAAAAAGTTGAGATTTAGGCTATATTCTTATCATATTTTTAGGGATCTTAGTTTGGTTCATATTGAGAGTGGTTAAGCATGTGCTTTGGTAGGAGATGGGATCTGTTGTAGAGTGTGAGGTAGCAGAGAGTTGATGGTGCACTTAACTTGACAGAACGGAGAACGTCATTGACTTTCCTACTAAAACCCAGGTCTGAGGCATTCAAGTCAATTGAGCCTATCTATACAGGAAGTCTAAGTACAATCTTTACAGAGCCATCAAGGATGCAAAGAGACAAAACCACACTAAACTAGAGTCCCAAATAAATCACATGAACACGTCAACTGTGGGCAAGAATTATGCAATATAGTGGATTCTGGGTAATCCAAGATGGAGGACGGGAAAACTTTCTGGCTGTAAGAGCTGCTCCGTTTTTTGAGGTATTTTAGGTGCTGGAGGTGATTTCCTTGAATTCCAGGAGCAGCAATTACTGTTTTATATGCTGTTGTATTGTTTTGGAACATTGGAAAAAAAAGTCAAACCAACAGCAGTTTTAAAAGGGAGAAGAGCAGACAAAGGAAGCACATGGTGAGGACAGTGCAGGAGAGAGAGAGAGAACCTGCACAGTTGCTGCCTTTGCTGTTTTTGAATTCATGCGTCGCTGGACATCGGAGTGCGTCTGGGAAAATAAACAAACAGTGAATTTCACAACTAATCTTGGAGGAACAGGTTTGGGGGGAGTTAACAACACAGAATCAGATAAGTTAATTGTTGTTTTAAGTCTGTCCAAGAGAAAGACCGTATTAGTGAGTACAGTGGGTTCTTTCTTGATTATATGTTTTGGAGGTAAGTCTCTTGATTAAACTTAAAATATAAGCCATAGCTACTAATTTAACCTGGTGCAGTGTTTTGTAGAGGAATAAGACGGTGTTATTTTCTGGGGTCTGTAGATTGTGAAAGAGCAAAAATGGCCTTTGCAGTGATATGTACTTCTTGTCAGATGTGGGAGTTTTAAGAGAGTTTAAGGGTTACTGCTGATTGTATCTGCCATAAATACTGTTGGATGCGACTCTTATCAGATCGAATGGATCAGTTGAAGAGACAGATAGAAGCAATTAGGAATTTGCAACAGCAACAGTATGTGATGGATGGCAGTTAAATGAAGGGGGGAAAGTCTCAGATACAGTCATATAGATGGGTTACCTCCAGGAAGGATAAGAGAGGTCGGCACGCAGGGCAGGAGTCTTTTGTAAATATACCCATTTCAAACAGGTATGCTGTTTTGGAAAATGTAGGGGGTGATAGATTCTCAGGGGAACATAGCACAAAGAGCCAAGTTTCTGGTATTGAGACTGGCTCTAATGCAACGAGGGGAGCGTCGGCTTCCAATAAGGGGATTCTGTAGTCCGAGGTACAGACAGACATTTGTGTGGTCAGCAGAGAAAAATCAGAATGGTGTGTTGTTTCCCTGGTGCCAGGATCAAGGATGTCTCAGAGGGGGTGCAGAATGTTCTCAAGGGGGAGAGGGGCCAGCAAGAGGTCATTGTCCACATTGGAACCAATGACATTGGAAGGGAAAAGGTTGAGATTCTGATGGGAGATTACAGAGAGTTAGGCAGAAATTTAAAAAGGAGGTCCTCAAGGGTAGTAATATCTGGATTACTCTCAGTGCTACGACTAGTGAGGGCAGGAATAGGAGGATAGAGCAGATGAATGCATGGCTGAGGAGCTGGTGTATGGGAGAAGGATTCACATTTTTGAATCATTGGAATCTCTTTTGAGGTAGAAGTGACCTGTACAAGAAGGACTTATTGCACCGAAATTGGAAGGGGGCTAATATACTGGCAGTGAAATTTGCTAAAACTGCTTGGGAGGATTTAAACTAGTAAGGTGGGCGAGGGGGAGGGGGAGATGGGACCCAGGGAGATAGTGAGGAAAGAGATCAATCTGAGACTCTGGTACAGTTGAGAACA
>NC_057733.1:25331302-25338437 GCF_004010195.1 Chiloscyllium plagiosum | reverse complement strand
ACCTTATAGAGGTTTACAAAATTATGAGGGGCATGGATAGGATAAATAGACAAAGTCTTTTCCCTGGGGTCGGGAGCCCAGAACTAGAGGGCATAGGTTTAGGGTGAGAGGGGAAAGATATAAAAGAGACCTAAGGGGCAACTCTTTCATGCAGAGGGTGGTACGTGTATGGAATGCGCTGCCAGAGGGTGTGGTGGAGGCTGGTACAATTGCAACATTTAAGAGGCATTTGGATGGGTATATGAATAGGAAGGGTTTGGAGGGATATAGGCCGGGTGCTGGCAGGTGGGACTAGATTGGGTTGGGATATCTGGTCGGCGTGGACAGGTTGGACCGAAGGGTCTGTTTCCATGCTGTACATCTCTATGACTCTATATCAGACTACAAAGCAAAGTTGAATGGAATCGCTGACAGCAATGCAACTCTCCTCCATGAGCTCATTGTATTATATGCTCATTTTGAACAGAAAGTCAGTGAAATTATGTCGCCTGCCCGAACAGCATTTGGTGCATCTGTACCCACAGACACCACTGCAGATGTCAGATCAGCCTTCTTGTTGTTGAACCCACAGAAAATGACTGGCCCAGATCCTGTGTGAACCAGCTGGTGGGAGTATTTGCAGACATTTTTAACCACTCCTCATGATAGATTGAGGTTCCCACCTGCATCAAGAAGATCACCATCATACCGGTGCCAAAGAAAAATCAGGGCACATGCCTTAATGGCTACTGCCCAGTGACTCTAACATCCATCATAATGAAGTGCTTCAATAGGGGAGTAATGGCACACATCAAATGCAGCCTCCCAGATTGACTTGATCCACTATAATTCACCTAATGTCACACAGTTCCATAGCAGGTACCATCTCCCTGACTACACCCATCCCTGGAGCATCTGGATAACAAGGATGTCTACGTTAGACTCCTATTTACTGACTTTAGCTCCACCATCAACACCATAATTCCAACTAAATTTATCTCCAAACTAAGAGATCTAGGGCTCCACTCCCCCCTCTTCATCTGGATCATTGGCTTCCTGACCCGCAGACTGCAATCAATAAGGATAGGCAACAACACCTCCTCCACAACAATCCTCAACACCGGTGCCCCGCAAGGCTGTGTACTCTCCTTAAACACTCGCGACTGTGTGACCAAATTCAGTTTTAACTGCATTTACAAATTTGCTGATGATGCCATCATAGTGGGATGGATCTTAAATAATGATGAGTACAACACACCAATGTCTCTACTTCCTCAGAACGTTAAAGGAATTTAGCATGTCCATAATGACTCTTACCAATTTTTATGGCTGCACTATAGAAAGCATCCAGTCCAGATACATCACAGCTTGGTATAGGGAATAAATGGAACTAAAATATAAAGCAGAGTTAGGAGGAACGTTTACCTGAAAGCATCATCAGCACTTTCATTAATATTCTAGTTATGGAACTGGATACTGAATTCGATTCATTGAGGAGAAATGGACATGACCGGCTGGACCTGCATTTAATGACAATAATTAATGGCCTTTGAGATAATGGTGGTGAACAGCTTTCCATTTGGTTGAGGCCGACCCACAATGCTGTTTGCAAGGTGGCCTCAGGACTTTGAGCTAGTGAAACTGAAGAAGCAGTGGTGTATCTCCAAGTCAGGACAGTGTACGTCTCGTAGGAGAATCTGCGGAGGGGTTGAAAACCTTTTGATACATTCATGGTGAATCCATTAATGTAAGTAAGAAAAAAATACAGTTTTTTGTTTATTTTCCAAACAACTGTGCAAAGTAGTTTTCTTTATTTGTACCTTTCTGAGCTGCTGAAGCACTTCAGAAAGAACTTTGGTATATCTGTCTTCCTCTTGTGTTTGTTCACTTGAAACAACAGGCGTTTCATAGAACTGCAACCCTCTGCCTGTGGTTTATGTTACTGCAACCATCTCAAAGCTCAGTGGTGAGATTTGAATGAATTGCAAGCTTTTACTCGTCAGGTGTTAATGCAACCACTCATATTAGCTAATGCACAAAGGCACAGAAGTTTTAACAGGTCATATTTTTTACTGATAGATGCAAATCTTACATTCTGTTCCAGGAACACATCTTATAATGAGACAGTTGTTCACTCACATTTGCAATGGAAACAACATTAATAACAGGGTGTTCATTTACCTTCAATATATTGCAAGAGGGGAGCCGGAGACTGGCATAAAATGAACAATGAGGACTGAAACATTCAGGAAGCTTGACACAAACCAGATGAGAAGTAACTTAAGGGCTGGGATACAGCGTGAATTGGTTTTAACACAATTGAAGAAATGAGGCCGTTATTTGCAGAACGCCAACTTTCCTGACATGTATTGGCTTTAACATGATTCTGGCCCTATTAGTTTAAATGGTGTGGCTATTGTGTGATTTTCTTACAAAACGAGATTGCAAGATAACCGAACTATCATATTGTATCAGAACTGGCAATAGTAAATAGAGTATGGCAGCGCAGTTGTCATGGCCAGTGTTTGACCAATAACACATATATGATCACTGAAGACAGTATTTATTTACAATATTATTCAGAACGAGGCAGAAAGGGCATGAGTGTCAAGAATTTAGTGAGATTTGAGTTAATGGAGGGACAATCAACTAAGTTTCATATGGAATAGGTTTGAGTAAATTTTGAGTATGTTGAAATAAGGATTCAGACACAGAAAGTTAATGCCTTAGAAAGTGACTTTTCACACATAGTTTGACCAAAATGGTGTTATACAATCTTAATCTGACTTTGCAGTTGTTTTATTTTTGACAATTTGTCACTTACATTTATGAAAATACAGTGAGTTAAGTATGTAAGTTAGCTTGCTGAGCTGAAAGATTTGTTTTCCGACATTTTGTCACCATACTAGGTAACATCGTCAGTGAAAGTCTCTGGTGAAGTGCTGGTGGTATGTCCCGCCTCTCTATTTATAGGTCTTGGTTCTTAAGGTGGGTGATGTAATTTCCATTTCTTTTCAAGGGCAGGTAGATAGAGTCCAAATTGATGTGTTTATTGATGGAGTTCTGGTTAGATTGCAATGCCTCTAGGAATTCTCGTGCATGTCTTTGTTTCGCCTGTCCTAGGATGTGTGTGTTGTCCCAATCAAAGTGGTGTCCTTCTTTTTCTGTATGTATGGAAACTAGTGAGAGTGGGTCATGTATTTTGGTGAGAAAGTGAGGTCTGCAGATGCTGGAGATCAGAGCTGAAAATGTGTTGCTGGAAAAGCGCAGCAGGTCAGGCAGCATCCAGAGAACAGGAGAATCGACGTTTCGGGCATAAGCCCTTCTTCAGGAATGAATTCTCCGTGGTTGGAGGGTTCCTAGGCGGAAGATGAGGCGCTCTTCCTCCAACCGTCATTTTGTTGTGGTCTGGCGATGGAGGAGTCCAAAGACCTGCATATCCTTGGTGGAGTGGGAGGGGGAGTTGAAATGTTGAGCCACAGGGTGGTTGGGTTGGTTGGTCCGGGTGTCCCAGAGGTGTTCTCTGAAACGCTCCGCAAGTAGCCGGCATGTATTTTGGTGGCCAGTTGATGTTCATGTATCCTGGTGGCAAGTATCCTACTAGTTTGTCCAATGTAGAGTTTTTTACAGTTCTTGCGTGGTATCTTGTAAATGGTGGTTGTTTTGCTGGTAGTATCTAATGGATCCTTTAGGTTCATTAGTCGCTGTTCAAGTGTATTGGTAAGTTTATGGGCTACCATGATACCAAGGGGTCTGAGTGGTCTGGAAATCATTTCTGATCTGTCTTTGATGTAAGATAATGTGGCTATAGTTTTTGGTTGCTTTGTGTCTGCTTGTTTGGGTTTGTTTCTGAGGAATCAGTGGAATGTATTGGGTATAATTATTGGGTATCCATTTTTTCTTGAAAACATTGTATAGATATTTTTCTTCTGCTTTTTATAGTTCTTGGGTGCTTCAGTGTGATGTAGCTCATTGAAATAATGTTGTGATGCAGCTCTATTTGTGGGTGTTGGGATGATTGCTTCTGAAGTTAAGTATTTGGTCTGTGTTTGTTTTTCTGTAGACGCTGGTTTGAAGCTCTCCATTAACTGTATGTTCAACTGTCACATCTAGGAATGGGAGTCTGTTGCCGTTCACCTCTTCTGTAAATTTTATGCCTGTCAGGATATTGTTGATGGTGTTGTATGTTTCCTCTAATTTGTTCCGTTTTGTGATGACTAAGGTGTCATCCACGTTGCAAACCCAACGTTTGGATTGGATAGATGGGAGTGCGCCTTGTTCAAGTCTCTGCATTACTCCTTCCACTATGAGCCCTGATATTGGTGATCCCATAGGTGTTCTGTTGACTTGTTTGTAGGTTTTGTTATTGAAAGTGAAGTGGGTGGTGAGGCACAGGTCCACTAGCTTGAGGACATTGTCTTTGCTGATGAAGTCGGTGCTGTCGAGTGTTTGTGTTCCTGGTTTTGCTAGGTAGTGATGCCAGTGTTTCTTTGGCCAGGTTGATGCTGATTGATGTGAAAAGGGCTGTAACATCAAAGGAGACCATTATTTCATCCTCTTCCATCTTGGTGTCTTTGATGGTGTTCAGGAATTCTTGGGTGGAGTGAATAGAGTGTTGTGAATCTTCAATTAGGTGTTTTTGTTTTTGGTGGAGTTCCTTGGCTAATCTATATGTTGGTGTACCAGGTAGGGAGACTCTGGATCTGAGTGGGGGAGGAGCCCAGGTTTGTGTATTTCTGGTAATCCATAGAAGTATGCTGTGTTGGATCTATCTGGTTTCATGTTTTAGAAGTGTGTCCTGTTTAATTCTCCTGATTCTTTCAAGTCCTGTTAGAAAGGCTGAGAATCTGTTTAGCAGTTGCAGGTTCGAGTCTATCGCCATCGACTGGTAAGTGTCGGTATCTGCAAGCAGAGCATTTGCCTTTTTAAGATGGTTGGATTTTTAAAATAACTTTGTACACCCCAGTCCACCACTGGCATCTCCAAATCATTAAAAAATAATGGTCATGTGTCCATTGTCTGCAGCTAGATTATGATGTTTTTGCCTTTTTAAAGTTTTTCTTAGGCTTTATTTTCTTGAGCATTAAGTGTATTCCCTTCCTTTTTTCAGCCTAACGTAGGTGCAATAGCTTGACTTATGGTCTGCTGTGTTTATTCTGAAAGACTGTTTTTTTTGAAATATGAATTCAAATGCTGCAGGGAAGTCCTTTTTACTCATGTCTTTGTAACTGTAGTTTAACCCTCTGACTAGGACTGCTTTTTCTGTATCGGTGCATGAATTAAAAAAAAAACACTACATCAGACAAACTAGCAGGAAACTTGCCACCAGGACACATAAGTACCAACTAGCCACCAAAAGACACGATCCACTCTCACTAGTTTCCATACATACAGACAAAGAAAGACACCACTTTGACTAGGACAGCACACACGTCCTAGAACAGGCGAAACAAAGACACACACGAGAATTCTTAGAGGCATGGCATTCTAACCAGAACTCTGTCAAAAGACACATCGATTTAGACCCTATCTACCTTCCCTTGAAAAAAATAAAGTGGAAATGGCATCGCCCACCTTAAGAAACCAAGACCTATAAATAGAGAGGTGGGACGTACCACCAGCGCTTCACCAGAGACTCTCACTGATGATGTTACCCAGTATGGTAACAAAACGTCTGAAAATAAGCCTTCAAGCTCAGCAAGCTAACTTACAGACTTATCATTAACCTACAAATCTTCACAAAAATTGCTAATACAGGGAGATGTGCATATGTTACACAATTAGGTGCCATTTTAATTACAGAAGTTATTTTTAAAAATTGGTCTATTGTCTTAGCAGGAATGATGAGTCAGCACACAGAGAGGAGGTGCAGCGGCTAACGTACTGGTGCAGGGCCAACAACCTGCCTCTGAACATGGACAAGACAAAAGTGATGGTTGTTGACTTCAGGAGGGCACGGACTGACCACTCTCTGCTGTACACCGATGGCTCTCCCGTGGAGATTGTGAAGAGCACCAAATTTATTGGTTAACGCCTGGCAGAGAATCTCACCTGGACCCTCAACACCAGCTCCATAGCCAAGAAAGCCCAGCAGCATCTCTTCTTTCTGCACAGGCTGAGGAAAGCCCATCTCCCACCCCCATCCTCACTACATTCTACAGAGGGTTCATTGAGAATACCCTGAGCTGCTCTATCACTGTCTGGTTTGGGATCATCTTGGATCGTAAGACCCTACAACGGATAGTGAGGAGAACTGAGAAGATCATCGGGATCTCTCTTCCCTCCATTACAGACATTTACAACACACGTTGCATCCAAAAGGCTAAGAGCTTTGTGGAAGACCCCATACACCCTTCACTCAAACTCTTCTCCCTCCTGCCATCTGGTAGAAGATACTGGAGTATTCCATCTCTCACGCCAGACTGTGCAACAGTTTCTTCCCCCAAGCTATCCGGCTCCTTAACACAGTATGATTGGACACTTTTCCATCTGAAAATCTTGGCACCACTTCAAATTGCTGCCAGAGAAATGTCAATTATTTATCATTCTTCTATTACACTGTAACTTGTGTGTTTTGCACTTATTATGCACTTTATGCCGTGTACGATTGTGTAGTTTGTGCTGTCAATGTAGCATCTCGGTATTAGGGGAACATTGTCTCGTTTTTGCTGTATCAGTTGTATCTAGTAGAAATGACAAATAAAAGCTACTCTACTCTCTCTCTCTCTTTCTTATAGATTACAGCACTCTGCATACCCAAGTCGGTTTTAAGTATGACCTTTTCTCCCAATATTTCCAGCAGAGATGCAATTCACCATCACCAACTGTTTTAAGAAATACTCCTCAATGCTCCTCTAATCCGTCTGCTGAAGTTATTGGGTAAAAACAATGACTGCAGATGCTGGAAACCTGATTCTGGATTAGTGGTGCTGGAAGAGCACAGCAGTTCAGGCAGCATCCAAGGAGCAGTAAAATCAACGTTTCGGGCAAAAGCCCTTCATCAGGAATAAAGGCAGAGAGCCTGAAGCGAGGAGAGATAAGTGAGAGGAGGGTAGGGGTGGGGAGAAAGTAGCATAGAGTACAAGAGGTGAGTGGGGGAGGGGATGAAGGTGATAGGTCAGGGAGGAGGGTGGAGTGGAGTGGATAGGTGGAAAAG
>NC_057733.1:25314447-25331212 GCF_004010195.1 Chiloscyllium plagiosum | reverse complement strand
GCATTGGGAGCAACGGATACAATAAATGATATTAGTGGATGTGCAGGTAAAACTTTGATGGATGTGGAAGGCTCCTTTAGGGCCTTGGATAGAGGTGAGGGAGGAGGTGTGGGCGCAGGTTTTACAGTTCCTGCGGTGGCAGGGGAAAGTGCCAGGATGGGAGTGTGGGTTGTAGGGGGGCGTGGACCTGACCAGGTAGTCACGGAGGGAACGGTCTTTGCGGAAAGCGGAAAGGGGTGGGGAGGGAAATATATCCCTGGTGGTGGGGTCTGTTTGGAGGTGGCGGGAATGTCGGCAGATGATTTGCTGAAGTTATTGACCTACTTCTAAGTTGGTCTTTTCTAGATTCCATACAAATTAAAAACACCTCAATCAATTCCCAAGTCAACTACTTCTGCTCCCCAAAAAAGTCCCATTTTATCAAAGCTTTTCTTATAGCTACAATTCTGGCAGTACAAGAATAGCCTGTGCTTAGCTAGTTAATCTCAGTTGCTGCAGGTGTGGATTGACCACATTTAATCTGATCGCTCCTACAATATTGTGGTAACAATTGCTCAGCACTGTTGCCAAAAGTGCTGGGATGGATTTAAAGTGCTGCATATGACAAGTGGAGACCTATTCCGACAATTTGAAAGATAGAATCAATGTGAGACTGCAACCTCATTGAAATCGAATCATCATGAATAATGGAATTATAGGATTGTAAACTGGTTACTGTCTAGAAGGAGATTATTTAGCCTTTTAAAACTATGCCAACACCATTGAAGAACTGATTAGTGAGTCCCACTAGCCCATCCTTTATCTGTACCCTTGATTATTTTCTCTTCAGGTAATTGTCTTTGCATTTAGATAATTGCAATATCATGGATCACACTAGCAGCCAATCCTGGAAGGGCGAACAATCATGGATGAGGTGGAAAAGTGTTTCCCAGAGCCACAGCAGTCTGGAAAATATGGTTTTGCCTATTCTGGTAGAGCACTCCTCATTTGGCCACACCAATAATTCCGATCTTTTCAGCTGTACAGTGTAAGGTTCCTGAAATCGAGAATTCTAACTGACAAAATATTTCATAAATCAAGCAAATTTTATGAAATTAAATTGGCTGGATGAAACTTTAGGCAAATTGTGTAAATGATTTGCGCCTATTCCATAAACAACATACAGTGACAGAGTCGAGAGTGTGGTGCTGGAAAAGCACAGCCAGTCAGGCAGCATCCGAGGTCCGGGAGAATTGACGTTTCGAGCATAAGCTCTTCATCAGGAACGAATCCTTGCTGATGAAGAGCTTATGCTTGAAATGTCAATTCTCCTGCTCCTCTGATGCTGCCTAATCGGCAGAGCTTTTTCCAGCACCACGCTCTCAACTCTGATCTGCAGTCCTCACTTTCTCCCAACATACAGTAACCCACCTGTCAGACAGACTAAATTTACTAACGGCTGATTAGATCTGATCTGATGAGGATCGATTAGCTTCTAATGGGATATCTGAGTAGTTTCTCTGCCAATGACATCACACTCAGTAAATCCTTTGGTTTCACCTTATACTTGGGTTGCTTTGGAACTGTCCTCACACACAATCATTATTAAATGTTTGATTCATTCCCAGGGTGCATGACCAGCTGTTAGTTGTTGGTTAGTGTATTCCCAAACTGTCTTCCACTGACTTAGTCATATACTAACTTCTTGTCACTTCCTGTGTAGCTTTGTGCAGATGCACAGTGAGCAGCAGCAGGCCAAGAGGTCTCACTTGTCCTCATTGCTGAGAAGCTGGAGTAATACAGCCACTGCATCGATTCCCTTCCTGCTATCACTTAGACACTGCAGCACTGCAGCCAGTTTTATGGCCATCTGTCTCCATGTACAGATTTGCGGCTACTGTGAAGACACAGGCCCAGCATCAGCAGGAGCTGTTGGAGGATCAAAATACCTGCACTCCTTAACCCTACACATTGATCCTCAGTGACGAAGAGCCTTGTACATCCAGGTACATCCCTTCACAAAGAGATGGGGCAGAGCGAGGAGCCATAAAACTGGAAGAGGAGGAGTTACACACAGGTCCCACAACAGTCTCCCATCAGGGAAGTGGCCAGACCCTCCACCTCCACCTTGTTCCCCTCCCCCATTAACCCCTCCCTGAGTGTTGGATGCTCCAGCCTAGCAAGTTAAGCTTGCCCCTGGCTAGAGGACCCTCAAAATGTTTAGCCCATCCAGACCCGAACAAACATCCAGGGTCACCCAAGCAAACTCCCAGGGTCACCCAGACAAGCCCCTGGGGTCATCCGAACAAACCTCCAGGGTCAATGAGCTCCATTACGGAGCATGATCCTTCCATCTCAGCTGTGAGGTATTTCAGGGTAGTGCAATGAGAGGGACAGGAGGAAAAAATGATTAATGTCACTTGTAGGTGTAGGCTGTAAAATTGTACAGAGTTCGGAGACCTGATTTAAATAGTCTGTTCACCATACTGTGTTATCTCGACAATTTATTGAGAAAACAAATTCATACTTAAAGCTCCTTCCACAACGAGTAGTATATAAGTAGTTTTAACATTTCTTAAACTCTTGCATTTTACTGCTTATGCCCCTATCTCTGTTCTGAGGCTAGATGCCTCATAGCATCCTATGCTATCACTCCTTGGTCATTAATGAGGGTCAGGGGAAGGGTGGCTGCAAAGATTGCTAACTACATTACATGGAAACAGCAGTAGCAATACGTGTACATGACATCAGCTCACTCCGATATCTTACACCCCTGCCCCACTATAATTGCTTACTGAGCAGCAGCGTATATGTGTAGGAGTGTATATCTCAGGAAGATCTCAGTTGTGTTGATGATGAGGAGGCACAACCAAGACAGTGAGTGCTGCAGGATTGCCGGGCTAGGCACTTTGTGTGCCTGTGTGATCATATGGTGGAGGGCAATATTGTCCCCTATGCAGGCCCAGTCACTTGCTGCAGATGCAACTTAATGGTTTCAGTCTTCTCTTTCACAGGTTAGCTCATTTCTTTCACCTACTATGAGTGCCTTTGCAGCCTTTCTTCTTAACATTGTACTCTGTCCACGTGCTTCATGATTGGCACAACATGAGTGGCTGTCAGCCTCGGCGTTAATGTGTCACTAGGACTTCCAACATCAAGCTTTGTAATTTGCCAGTTTCTAGAGGTAGGAGGAGTTTGTATCAGACCAGAAATATTAACACCCATTAACTAGATGAGAGAGGAAGTCAAAACATTTACTTTAAAATGTCGACATCAGTATATTCTGTACAAGTTAAAAATAAGATTGATTAACTGCAAACACGACGAAGCATTGGTTTTGTGTTCTGTAGAAGGGTCATTGAAGTCAAAATCTTAGTTCTGCTATCTTGCCATAGACGCTGCCAGACGTGCTGAATTTCTCCAGCAATTTTTGCTTGAGTTTCAGATTTCCAGAATCTATATTTTCCAGTTCTATATTTTATTAAACATTAATCCTGTGGTCGCTTGACACCTGGTTAAAACGGAAAAAAGACTTTTAAAAGTTGTGAGACAAATGTCACAAAGCTGAGCCTATCTCAAAGTTATTGTGCCCTTGTGTTTTTCAGAGAGGGGGTAATTGGCCACGCTCCAACTAGGCTGGGTTTGAAAGGTTTTGTTGGGGCCCTTTTTGTTTACCCCTAACAGATAATGAGCCTAAGGCTTTCATGTCTTTAAAAAATGGTATAATCAGTTAAAAATCACACAACACCAGGTTATAGTCCAACAGGTTTATTTGGAAGCACTAGCTTTCGGAGCGCTGCTCCTTCATCAGGTGATTGTGGAGTATAAGATCGTAAGACACAGAATTTATAACAGAAGTTTACAGTGTGATGTAACTGAATTTATATATTAAAAAAGAGCTGGATTGTTTGTTAAGTCTCTCATCTTTTAGAATGAACATGTTGGTTTCAGTTCTTTCATACATAAAATCGCAGAACTTTTTTAAAGTGACATTCCCGAGTGAACTTTAACAGTTGGTGTCATGTTGGCCCAGATAATGTATTGAAGGTGTGAGGTGCCCTGTGTGAGACTGTCTGTGCTATAATGTTCAGACTGATTCCAATCTAAAAAACAGATTTACAGAATCTTACGTGGACTTATCTGAGCCGACATGATGCCAAGTATTAAAGTTCACTTGAGAATGTTTCTTTAAAAAAGTTGAGTCAGGATCACAGTTGAAACTGGAAGCTCTCTCCCTCCTCCTGCCCTTCTGACTTTGTAACCTGTAAGCTTTTTGTGTCATTTTAACTCTTTGTGCTAAGGGGTCTGTTTACTGGGACTGTTGGAAGTATTTTGGAACAGCATCATTAAGTTGGGATATCTGTCGGGTGTTTGGATCGGATAAGTTGTATTTTTGGTTCTTTGTGTTTCATTCTGTAATTTTGTAAATAAATTCTTTGTTTAAAACTTGGCAGTCAGACCAACTAGTTCACTCTGGGAACATCCCCTGTACACTTACCTGAAACAAATAGCAAAGTTATGGTCTAGGCTACCTGCTTGAAAATGTTTTGAGGGGTCAGGCCTGGTCCATGACAGAAAGCTTTTAAAAACATGCAGATACTTGAAATCACACTTACCATCGGGATTTCAAATTCTCTTCTAATTTCTGAAAATAAAGCAACACAACAATGAATTCATTGTTTCTGGCATATAACAGTTGATTTTAATTAACACATTCTTCTGCAAAATGTTGCAGTTTATTCATTCTTATAGCTCCAAACTCAATCTTGGAAAAGGCAGTAATCTCTGGATGATCATGACAATATTGACAGATATAAAAGCATCACATTTATTGAACTCAATTCAGATAGTTTGTCCTGCTCCTTTGTCAAAGGGCGAAAATACCTTTATAACCAAATTGATACAAAATAATTGCAATCAGCGAACCTCTAAGATTTCAGTTTTCTAACAACTAGAAGTCTATGGTAATCTCATGATTAAGTTACCAAATTGCTAATGTTTGGACCTGTGATTCAGAAGTTCAAATAACCAAGCACAGTGTGAGAATTTGATTTTAGATTTTCTTGAAGGGCCTAGTATCAGCACACGTAATGAACAGGCTTCGATAATTTGAGAACACTTCACTAAATATCTAGCTTAAAAACTAATGTATTTTTGGAGAGGAAAGTTGCAGCCCTATATAAATATAATGCAAATAGCACACCAATTAGTTCACTCTGAATTGACCAGGATAGTTTGTTAAGTCCCTCATCTTTTAGAATGAACATGTTGTTTTCAGTTCTTTCGTTTGTGAATTGCAGAACTTTTTTAAAGAAACATTCTCAAGTGAACTTTAACACTTGGTGTCATGTCGGCCCATGTAAATCCACGTAAGATTCTGTAAATCTGTTTTTTAGATTGGAATCAGTCTGATTACAGGTATTAAACTATGATAAAGAAGGTCAAGCAGCATCCCATAGTTATTCACTCTGGGAAATAAATGCCAGCTTTACACACAACTAAGAAGAAAAAATGTTTACTTCCTTCTCTATTCTCCTTGCCCTGTCCAAAACATCATAAGTTTAATATTTATATCTTGGACCACCAAAGGATGACTGAGTCACATCTTTTCTGTGATGTTCAATGGAAATGACTGAATAGAATGTCTTCACAGCAGTTCAGTCTGACTCACCAAAAACATTTCTATCTCCTTTATGTGGGAGCTCAGGACAAGTGAATGTGTAGTTTTTATTTATCCATCTTTTCTTTAAGCAAGGATTGTAATTAATTAGGCAACATTCATAACTTGAGATACCTCAACATTTCTTTCTAGCAAACTATTCAGCAAATGCTTCTCCATCAGTAATTTAAAGATATTTGTTTTCCAATATTTCAACTAAGGGATATGTAAGAAACACTGTATTAATGAGGAGATTAGAGTGAGAGACTGAATCTGGAGCTATTCAGAATGTTAGAGATTCTGTCAATTATTTTTATTGAATCTTGGAAATTGTATATTTGATATATAATTAAGTTAAACTGCATTGGATTCTGGATTACGAGCATATTCAAAATAAGGATAATAACAAATGTTTCAAAACGTAAGACAATGTCATAATTTGTGTGATTAGCATAATTATGCAATAACTATAATGATCAAAATACCTGGATGTGAACTTCTTCTAAACTGTGGAAGAGCAGAAATTACTAATGCACCATAAATAAGGGTGATAATCAGAAAGGCTGCTATGAGAACATTTTTATCTTTCTCTTCAATATTACCATCACGGTTAGAGCTTTGATGAAAGACTGAAACAGACAATGTGGGTGAAAAATATACAATTAACAGCAGAACTAAGACATGACTAAAAGTTGAAGCATTTCACTTCGTACTCATTAGATCTAGAATGCAATAATGAGATTTATAAAATGAGACCCCATTTTATACAGAGTGAGAAGAGGGTGCTCATCGTTTGGGCCTGGAGCTGCAGCATGAGCAGTTAACAGTCAATCTTAATTCTCAGACCGGCCACATAGCTTCTGTTTGGTCTGGGAATATCTGTACCGAACTGTGACTCTATTCATTAACAATAGCAAAGTTGACTTTTAAACGACACTGAGAAAAAAGGCTGCAATAATTTAAAACAAGATCCCCCAAAACATTTCAGTGTAAATAGTCATGATTATTCAATATAATCTTGCAATATTGTTCACATATTAAGAACAAATTAGATATATTAGTTCTTTAAACATCGACTTTCCAAAATCCTTTCATGAGTGAATGTTGCAAACTTACATGGAAGGTGTTTCTGCACCACATATTGACCCTCTTCCATGCTCCACACGGCACAAATGTAAACACATTCTGGAATATCTATTTTCTCTGTGATTTGAAGTGTGCTCGTGATCTTGTACAGTTCCTCTGCTGATTTTACACTGCGAGTATTAACCTTGGATGTGAGGTTCTTTGTTCCATTCAACAACCAATGAATCTGAGCCAGAGGATATCCAATTGCTTCACAGGTGACATTTACCCTTCTCGTTGATATAATGTTTGGGAATATGGTCACGTTGTATGGAGCTAAAAGGGATGATTACAATATTATTAGTGGAATGAGACTAGCTTCATAATTCGTGTTTTCTTTGAGGTGGGACTTTCCATGGACAGGAATAAGGAAGACAAAATGTTAGCATGTATGTACAGCAAGCAACGAGAATGTCGAAGGGCATTCTGTCCTTTATTGCAAGGGGATTAAAGTAGCAGAATAAAGAAGTCTTGCTACAGTTAGACAGGTATTTGGTGCGACCACATCAAGAGTCCAAATGCAGTTTTAGCTTCCACATTTAAGGAAAGACAGACTTGCACTGGTCACAGTATAGTGAAAGTTCACAACATTTAGTTATGGAATGAGATGGTTTTCATATGCTGAAAGATTGATTGCTTTGAGTTTATATTCTCTGGGGTTTAAAAGAGTGAGAGGTGATCTCTCTGAAACATGTAAGATTCTGAAAGGGCCTTACAGGATAGTTATAGAGAAATTGATTCTGCCAGTCAGGAAATTTAAACCACAAAAGCACAGTCTCCGGTAAACTGAGTTAGGATTATAATTGTTCACTCACAGGTATGTAAACTTCTGTAAACCTTCCTCATCCCAGAGGGTTGTGGATGCTGCATTATTGAATACACTTAAGACTGACAGATGTTTTTTTAGGCTTAGAGCAGGAAAGTGGAGCTGCAGCCCAAGATCAAAGATGATCAGACTGAATGGGAGAAGGGCTGAAGAAGGGCTTATGCCCGAAACGTCGATTGTCCTGCTCCTTGGATGCTGCCTGACCTGCTGCGCTTTTCCGGCAACACATTTTCAGCTCTGATCTCCAGCATCTGCAGTCCTCACTTTCTCCCTGAATGGGAGAGCATGCTTGATGGACCATACGATTTAATCATGCCCCTATTTCTCTTTTAAGGATGAGAACAAAACCAGAAATTGTTACCAACTACTTGCAACCAACATTCTACAATTAGGAAGATCAGAAACAGAATAATCACTCACCTTTAACCTGCAATATAATCACACCAGTGTCATGACCAACACTTGATTCCAAATGATATTGATATGTCCCAATATCTGACAACTGTGTGTTCTGGATTACCAGTGATACATCTTGAGATTCTGGGTGAAGTAATTTAATCCGACCCTGAATTCCATTGACACTTTTCTTGGAGGTAAATACTTCAACAATTCTATCTTCTTCCATTTTAACTAGTTCGATATGTGTCAGAGTCATATTTGATGCTGAATTGAATGTGCATGGTAGTTTAGTGTCTTTACTAAATATTCCTGTCACTGATGACTCACAATTTAATTTCAAGAAACCTGAAAAACAGTAATTTTCATTAACTCACATCAGTGCAGTGAGAATGAGTATTCAATGGAGCCAAATATTGAGAAGCACTTCAAGACTTACATTGTGCAAAAGATGGAAAAGTGCATAAGATGACAGGAAAAATACTTATCATATAATACGAAACCATTTCCAGACCCAGTTCACCTAATTGGGGATAATACAGAAAACATATTAAGTTTCACTAATCTTATAAAACCTGGTTTCACTTTTTTATGGATCAAACATTTATCATCAATAAAATATTGCTCTAAAAAAATTGCTAGATATGGTTTGAATGCTTGTAATTATTACATGTTAGTGTAAAACATACACACGTTTTGTGGTGGATGGCTACCATTCTCACAGCGAGGATTCTGGAATCTATGACCAAGCAAACAGTATAGCAAAGGACACTGCAATAATACCATGGCTGCAATCTTGACAGGCTGGGCTGTGTTTGACTAGATTGCAGATCTCCACATGTGCTGAGTGACATTTTAAGTCCACAGTGTGTGTCTTGTTTCCAGGACCCACTTCCACTCCTTTAGCAGCCCCTGTTTGACAGATTTGGCCTTAGATTGGGCAGGGACTTGACAAGGCTGCAGCAGTGACTCAGAGCCTGGGGTTGTTCTATTCTGGACCTGAGGATGGTCTGATCCTGGATTGGATATCCTGCCTCCATATCCTGTGCTGGGATGTCCAAATCCAAATAACCATCAATCATTGTGCAAGCCCTGACATGTAGACTCCAAATTTGGTGATTCCCACAGCTATTGCTGTAGTATCAGTGAAAGATAAATGAAAACCCTGAATCCATCACAACTGAACTGATGACACTGCAATAATACCAAGGCTGCAATCTTGACAGGCTGGGCTGTGTTTGACTGGATTGCAGATCTCCACATGTGCTGAGTGACATTTTAAGTCCACAGTGTGTGTCTTGTTTCCAGGACCCACTCCCACTCCTTTAGCAGCCCCTGTTTGACAGATTTGGCCTTAGATTGGGCAGGGACTTGACAAGGCTGCAGCAGTGTCTCAGAGCCTGGGGTTGTTCTATTCTGGACCTGAGGATGGTCTGATCCTGGATTGGATATCCTGCCTCCATATCCTGTGCTGGGATATCCAAATCCAAATAACCATCAATCATTGTGCAAGCCCTGACATGTAGACTCCAAATTTGGTGATTCCCACAGCTATTGCTGTAGTATCAGTGAAAGATAAACGAAAACCCTGAATCCATCACGACTGAACTGATAATGCAATTCTGGTGAAATCAACTCCAGACTGCTCTGCTCTTTCTATTACTCATTAACTTTCAAAATAAAAAAAAGTGAGCAATCAGGAAGGCCTTGTTTAAACATCCCAAAGCATTTGCAATTTAATTTTGAATTGAATGGTGTTTGAATATTTCCAGGCAGTTATACCAGCTGCTGGAGGTTAATGTTTGAGATTTTAATTTGGAGACGTCTCCAGTGTCAGGGTGATGGGCACAGTCAGTGATGGAGGTTTAGGTTTTGCAACCTCCACCTGTAAGAAATGACCTCATCCTGTAGATTGAAATCAATTTCTGGAGGTATGAAGTATTATGCCAGACTCTGTTTATCTTTCTTTAGATGCTGCCAGATCTACTGAGTTTCTCTCACATTCTCAGTGTTTGGTTTGGGGATTTGGTGCATACCTAAAAGCAGTGAGAGCTCACTACCATACAGAGAGAGAAGAAACTGTGTCACAAATCTATTAGCCTCTCCACTATAAAGTATTCATTCAAATTTTGAAACATGAAAGGCAGCATACCTGATGGGAAACACTGGGCATAGTTTAAAAGCAGCAGCACAGTGAAACCAAAGGCACAGAGCATCAGAGAGACATTTTGTATGACTTTGGGAAATACAATAGCAATTTAATACTGATCCCACAGGAACATCACCTGAGATGACCTCAGGATTCATGTAGAGACATGGTGGCATGGTGGCACAGTCGTTAGCACTGCTGCCTTGCAGCGCCAGGGACCCAGGTTCAATTCCCGCCTCAGGCGACTCTCTGTTTTGCAGTTTGCACAGTCTCCCCGTGTCTGCGTGGGTTTCCTCTGGGTGCTCCGATTTCCTCCGACAATCCAAAAATGTGCAGGTTAGGTGCATTGGCCATGCTAAATTGCCCGTAGTGTTAGGTGAAGGGGTAAATGTAGGGGACTGGGTCTGGGTGGGTTGTGCTTCGGCGGGTCGGTGTGGACTTGTTGGGCCGAAGGGCCTGTTTCCACACTGTAAGTAATCTAAGAAGAAGCAGCGAAGTTGGTGAGTACGCCTGGGTTAATAATATAATCATATTAATAATATTTTTATCCCTTATTGTTTGTAAGATCTTTAGGTTCTTTATTTTGGTCTTATCATTTTAAAGGGCAATAAATTGCATTTTCAGATTAAAAAAGCACCCCTGTGTATATAATATTATTTGATTTCAGGGCAACCTGAGGGTTTCACTGAAAGGAGTAAGTCAGAGCAGCAGTGCTCACGATTGTGATGTGTTCCTCCTGCTCTGTGAGAAGGCGGGCACAGTTTGATGTGGGCAGCAAGTATTTCCATCTGTAGCTCCTGGAAGCCCGGGTTTCAGACCTTCAGCAGTGTCATGGAGACCATGTACCGACAGCTGGTTACTCTGCAGGCCCAGATCTACAACAAAGGAGGGAATGGGTGGTCACCAGACAGAGCAATAGGCAGGCAGTGCAGGAAGCCCCTATGCTATTCCCCTGCCAAACAAACATGCCAGTTTGGATACTGTTGGGGTTATGGTCTCCCAGAGCAAAGTCGCAGCAGCAAAACTTGTTTCACCACTGTTGACTCTGCTGCATGGGAAAGGGGGAGGAAGTGTGGGAAGGCTATAAAGAGTTCAATTCTAAGGCGAACAGATAGATGTTTCTGTGGCCACTAACAAAATTTCAGGATGATATGTTGCATCCTGGCTGCTGGGGTCAAGAACATCTTGGAGTGGCTACAGGTCATTCCTGTGGGAGGCTGAACAGACAGTGGTCGCAGTGGTACCAATAACCTGGGTTAAAAACGGGAGGCGGTCCTAAAATCACAATGTAGGGATTTATAAAGCAAGTTAAAAAGTAGAAAATCAAAGTAGTGATATCAGGATTGCTCTCAGTGTCATGTGCTCATCAGAGTAGAAATAGCAGGATATATCAGATAAATATGTGGCTGGAGAGATAGTGCAAAGGGGAGATGGCTTGGACATTGGGATTGATTCTGGGGAAGGTGGAACTGGGGTGCACTTGAGCAAGATTGGAACTGACTCCGAGGGGAGTATTTTTGAGTGCAGTTGTGGAGAGTTTAAACTAAAATAGCAGGGAAACGGGAACCTATACATGGAGTCAGGCAAAGACAAAAAACACAATGGAAAATAAGAAAATTAATCGGCAAAGAATTCAAGCTGCAGTGTTAAATAATGTGAACAGAACTAAAAATATTATGAAGACAAGGTTTGAGGCCTTGTGCCCTAATGCTTGAAGCATTTGCCATAAAGTGCATAAATCAATTGTGCAAATAGGCATAAATGGATATGATATCATTGGGATTACATTGATGTGGCTGCAGGGTGACCAATAATGAAAACTGAACATCCAGGGGTATTTCAATTTTAGGAAGGACAAAGAGAAAAAGAAGGTGAGGTAGCATTGCTAGTTAACAAGTGAATAACAAAATAGTGAGGAAGGATATTAGCTCTGTTAAATTGGTATAATTAACAATAAAGGTATGGTTGTAATAATGAGCAACTTTACATATAGATTAGGTAAATCAAATCAGTAACAATGCAATAGAGGAGAATATGGAACACTGAGCGAGATTGTTTGTTGAGGAACCAACTAGGGGACAGACTATTCTATGTTGGGTGCTGTGTAATGAGAAGGGACTAATTGGCATTCTTGCTACGTGTGAGATCCCTTAAGGAAGAGTGACCATAATATAATATAATTCTCCCTTAAGATGGGGAGTGACACAATTGATTCTGAGATCCAGGCCCTGAATGTCCACAGGGGAAAGTATAATTGTATGATGTGCAAGTTGTCATGGGTGAATTGGGGCAAACAACTGAGAGGGATGACAGTAGAAAGGCAATGGGTGGGTGAACTGCAACTGTGATTCATTCCAGTCAAAAGGTGTGGTGCGAGAAAAGCGCAGCAAGTCAGGCAGCATTCGAGGAGCAGGAGAGTCGACGTTTCGGGCATAACCCCTTCATCAAGAATGTGGGGGCAAAAAGGGCTGAGAGATACATAGGAAGGTGGGATGGGGCTGAGGGGGCGGGGGAAGATAGCTGGGAAGGCGATTGTTAAATGCAGGTGAATGGTGATTGTGATAGGTTGGTGGGTAGGGTGGACAGATAGGTGGGAAGGAAGATGGACAGATAGGACAGTCCAAGAATGTGGTGCTGAGTTGGAGGGTTGGGTCTAGGATGTGGTGAGGGGAGATGGAGGAGGGGAGATTTGGAAACTAGTGAAGTCAGGTGTTGATGTCGTATGGTTTTGAGGGTCCTAGGTGGAAGATGAGACTTTCTTCCTCCAGTTGTTGGGTGGATTGAATTTGGCAGTGAAGGAGGCCCAGGATTTGCATGGCCTTGGTGGAGTGGGAGGGGGAGTTGAAGTGGTCGGCCACAGGGAGTTGTTTGGTGCATGTGTCCCAGAGATGTTCTCTGAAATACTCTGCATATTGGCGTTGTGTCCTCCCGATGTACAGAAGACCACACTGAGAACACCGGATGCAGTAAATGAGGTGGGTGGATGTGCATAAAATCTCTGCTGGATGTGGAAAGATCATTTGGGGCCTTGGATGAAGGTGAGGGGGAGGTGTAGGTGCAGGTTTTACATCTCTTATGGTGGCAAGGGAAGGTGCTGGGTAGGGAGGGGTGGGTTGTTGGAAGGCGTGGACCTAACAAGGGAGATCCGGAGGGAATGGTCTCTGCAGAATGCAGATAGGGATAGGGAAGGAAATACGTCTCTGGAGGTGGGGTCTGATTGTAGGTGGCACAAATGGCGGAGGATAATGCGCTATATCCGGAAATTAGTCAGATGGAAGGTGAGAACAGGGGGCGGGGGGCTCTATCCTTATTGCGGTTGGAGGGGTGGGGGTTCATGAGCAGAGATGCAGGAAGTAAAGGAGATGAGGTGGAAGGCACTGCCGATCACGTATGGGGGGATATTGTGGTCCTTGAAACAGGAGGCCTCCTTGGGTGTCCTCGAATGGATTTGCTCCTCCTAGGACCAGATACGGTGGAGGTGGAGGAATCGGGAGTAAGGGATCACGTTTTTACAGGAGATGGGGTGGGCGGGGTAGAGTCCAGGTAGCTGTAGGAGTCGGTGGGTTTGAAATAGATGTCTGTGTTGAGTCAGTCGCCGGAGAAGGAGACAGAGAGGTCCAGGAAGGAGAGGGACATGTCGGAGATGGTCCAGGTGAACTTAAGGTCAGGGTGAAACATGTTTGTGAAGTTGATGCACTATTCAACTTACTAGTGGGAGCATGAGGTGGCACCAATACAGTCATCAACGAAGTGGAGGAAGATGATGCTAGTGTAGCTGCAGATGATGAACTGTTCCATGTATCTGATGAAAAGGCAGGCAGAGCTGTGGCCCTTGCAGGTTCTAATCGCTACCCTTTTGGTCCAAAGGAAGTGGGAGGCTCCGAATGAGAAGTTATTGAGGTGTGAACCAGTTCTGCCAATCGAATGAGCGTGTTGATGAAGGAGTACTGGTTGAGTTGTCGGGAGAGGAAGAAACAGAGGGCGTGGAGGCCTTTGCCATGATGGATGGACGTGTACAGGGACTGGATGTCCATGGTGAAGATGAAGCATTGGGGGCTGGGGAAACAAATGTCATGGAGAAGGTAAAGGGTGTGGGTGGTGTCCTGAATGTATGTGGGGAGTTCCTGAACCAAGGGGACAGGATGGTGTCAAGGTATGAGGAGATACGTTCAGTGGAGCAGGAGTGGGGGAGACAATGGATCAACTGGGGCTGTCAGGTTTGTGGATTTTGGGTAAGAGGTAGAACTGGGTGCTGCAGGGATCAGGACAATGAAGGCTGTGGGTGGCAGATCCCCAGAGGTGATGAGGTTGTGGATGGTCTGAGAGATGATGGTTTGGTATAGGAGGTGAGGTCGTGGTCGAGAGGGCAGTAGGAGAAGGTGTCCATGAATTGGTGCCTGGCTTCAGCGGTGTAAGAGGTCAGTGTGCCAAACTACCACTGTGCCCCCCTTGATATCTGGTTTGATGGTGAGGTTGGGGTTGGAGCGGAGGGCTATGCTTTGCAAGAGGGACCAGGTTCAAATCTTTCCATAGCCAAAGACGGACTTTCAATTTAATAAAAATCTGGTATGAAGAATCTACTGATGACCATGAAACCATTGATGACTGTCAGAATAAAACTCAACCTAGCTCAATGATGTCCTTCAGGGAAATCTGTCATCCTTACCTGGTCTGGCCTACATGCGACTCCAGATATACAGCAATGTGTTTGACTGTCAACTGTCCTCTGAAATGGCCGAGTAAGCTACTCAGTTGTACCAATTGCTATGAAGTCTCAGCAAAGAGATGACATGGACTGGAGCAGTTCAAAATGGCAGCTCACCACCATCTTCTCAAGGGCAACAAGGGATGGAAAATAAATGCTGGCAGCCAGTGATTCCCACATCTCTAAGTGAATAATAAATAAAAATGCCTCGGGTGAGGGGATGAGACTGTGAAGGAGAGTCCTTCATAGTAACGTCAGCCAGTGTGGGAATTTTGGCTTTAACTGCATCACAAACTCACCAACTAGGCAAAGCGAGCAACATTATACCCACAGTCCACACACTTTCAACACAGCTCTCAGCAAAAATATTTCCTGAATGTCAGACTGTACCTTTGTCCCAGATAATACGTGGAGATCCAATGAGCCCAGCACTAAATCAGGTCAAAGCTGATCTCAGAAGAGTCAGCATTTATAGTCGGGATTCGACACAGGATCAGCTCAGCTGAGCCCGGGACGTGCTTTAGGATCTGCGGGGAGCGAGTGCAGCTCAGAGCTCGATCCACTGCCCAGTCTGGGAAAGAGCCCGGCTCCTGGTGTCCAGTGTTACAGCAAACAATGAGCCAAAGTCATGTTATGCTATTTTTCTGGACAGTGCTGTTGTTCAAAACGAACTGCGCAAGCAGCCGGTCCTCCCGCTGTTCCTTTTTCCTTGCCTTTGAACTTTTAGTTTCGATATACTGTAACTGAATAATTGTGGTTGACGAGCGTAGGAAAATAAAATGTACTATTTGTGAGCAACTCCCTGACTTGCCCCAGCAACCCTGCTCAGCTTATACCGTGAACGGAAATGAGATGAGAAATAGAATAGAGAATTGCTGCCTGTTTATGTATAAATAATAAAATCCCGAGAATTAAATCTGTTGTACAGTTTTTACATCTTAGAAAGACAACAACTTTTTTTTCCATAGAGCGAAGTGTAAATGCTTCTGGAGATCGCTAGGTGGAGTATAAACCGAATCCAGACAAACTATGGCAGTGGAATGTTCCTCCTGCAGGATGTTTGAGGTAGGGGTGACCACCGATGCTCCTGCCGACTTCACCTGCAGGAAATGCAGTCAGCTCCAGCTCCTCACAGACCGCGTTAAGGGAACTGGAGCTGGAGTTGGATGAACTGAGGATTATTCAAGAGGCTGAGAGGGTGATAGATAGAAGCTGCAGGGACGTGGTTACGCCAGAGAACAGAGGTAGCTGGGTAACAGTTAGAGGTGGGAAGGGGAGGAAGCAGGCAGTGCAGGGATCCCTTGTGGTCGTTCCCCTCAACAATAAGTATACCGCTTTGGATACTGTTGGGGGGACGGCCTAGCAGGGGTAAGCTGCAGTGATCGGGTCTCTGGCATGAGGTCCGGCTCTGAGGCTCAGAAGGGAAAGGGGGCGAGGAGGAGAGCGCTAGTTTTAGGAGACTCTATAGTTAGAGGGACGGACAGGCGGTTCTGTGGACATGGGCGAGACTCTCGGATGGGTTGGTGCCTCCTGGGTGCCAGGATCCGAGACGTCTTGGACCGTGTCTTCAGAATCCTTAAGGGGGAGGGTATGCAGCCAGAAGTCGTGGTGCACATTGGCACCAACGACATAGGTAGGAAGAGGGGTGGGGAGGTCATTCAGGAGCTCAGGGAATTAGGCTGGAAGCTAAAAGCTAGGACAGACAGAGTCGTCATCTCTGGGTTGTTGCCGGTGCCACGTGACAGTGAGGCAAAGAATAGGGAGAGAGTGCAGCTGAACACGTGGCTGCAAGGCTGGTGGAGGAGGGAGGGCTTCAGATATTTGGACAATTGGACTGCATTCTGGGGAAGGTGGGACCTGTACAAACAGGACGGGTTGCACCTGAACCAGAAGGGCACCAATATCCTGGGGGGTAGGTTTGCTAGC
>NC_057733.1:25299688-25311490 GCF_004010195.1 Chiloscyllium plagiosum | reverse complement strand
CAGTCAGAGACTTTTTCCCCTGGTACAACAGAGTGTTACAAGGGGACATAACATTATGGTGAAGGGTGGAAGGTATAGGGGAGATGTCAGGGGTGGGTTCTTTACCCAGAGAGTGGTGTGGGCATGGAATGCGCTGCCTGTGGGAGTGGTAGAGTCAGAATCATTGGTGACCTTTAAGCGGCAATTGGATAGGTACATAGATAGGTGCTTAAGCTAGGACAAATGTTCAGCACAACATCGTGGGCCGAAGGGCCTGTTCTGTGCTGTATTGTTCTATGTTCTATGTTCTGTGTTCTATGAAATAAAGCTCATCGCTATAAAGGGTTTCAAGTCCCACCTGCTCCTGAATCCCCCTGGAGTGGTTAATTAAAAGGAAACGATAATTTTTGTATCTTTTTTCCTTGAAATTAATTCTGTTATTTCATTTCTCTATCTATTGTTACCCAAAGAGATGAAATAAAAACGTTGCTTGCATTTTAGACTGACGGAATTTCACCTCATTCCCAGATTCAGATTTGGAGGCATCAAATAACCTCTTTTTCTAAATGCATCTCTTTTTTCTAACCAAAGGAGATATTACCACAGGCCATGGCCATGGAGGGAGTAGTATAGATACGTGTTTAACATTGACGAGGAGGGTGCTATGGATGGATCGATTGCAAATTAATGTTGGTAAAACAGCAGGGACAGACAATATGCATGCAGGCACAAGGAGGTGAAGCTGGTAACTTGAACATGCACTGACCTTAATTTTCCAATCTCGATTTGGTATGGGATGGTACCAGAGGATTGAAGACTTGAAAATGTTACACCACTGTTCAAAAATGGGTGTAAAGGAAAGTCTAACAACTATGCGGCCGTTGGATGAGAGCAATGCCATTGATAGCTATGCATTAGCTTCTATTTGGTAAAGCGCTGTGCAATAAACAGATTAAGAAAGTGGACTTGTGTAAAAACGACAATGCAACATGGATAAAAACAAATTGGGTGAGAGTAATCAGAGGAATGGTGACCTGAGAGAAAGTTAACAGTACAGTTGTTCAGAAGTCTATGTCAGGACATTTCTGGTATATGTTATTAATATTCACCTGAGGATACAGGGCATGATTGCCAAATTTGTGAGCAATAAGAAACATGTGAACAGTGAGTAGGATTGTGTAGAACTTCAAAAGAACATAGATAAGTTAGTGCAATAGGCGGGCAAGGGTCAACAAACATTTAGAGGATGTAAAAGTGAAGTGGTTAAATTTAGCAGTTAAAGTCACCATAGTCACATAGGACCATACAGCTGCTAGCTCATTAGGGAGAGATGATTGGTAATGGTTTAACCTGAGAGTCACAACCTCTCAGGCAAGGGAAGAGATTGTGAAGTAGAGTCCTTCATGGTAACCTCAGCTGGTTGTGGAAACTGATGCCACACTGTTGGAATCATTCTGCATTCCAAACTAGCCATCCAACTAAGGAAGACAAAATAAAGAGCACAATGCTAAAGGGGGTGCAAAAGCAAAAGGTCCTCAAGTATTTACACTTGAATTTCTATATTTCCATTTATTTGCGAGACTTGGGCATTTCTGGCTGGACCAACATTTTGTACCGATCCCTAATTACCCAGAGGGCAGTTTAACATCAGCCACATTGTTGTAGGTCTGGAATCAGATGTCGGCTAGGTAAGGATGGCAAATTTCTCTCTCTAACATACATTAGTGGGCAAGGCTTGCACAGTGGCTCAGTGGTTAGCGCTGCTGTCTCACAGCGCCAGAGCCCCAGGTTTGATTCCATCCTCAAACTATGTAGAGTTTGCACAATCTCCCCATGTCTGTGTGGATTCCCTCTAGGTGTTTGGTTTCCTCCCACAGTCGAAAGCTGTATGCGTTAGGTGGAATGGCTGTGCTAAATTGTCTGTAGCGTTCAGGGTGTGCAGGTTAGGTGGATTGGAAATGTATGGTTACAGGGATGGGGTGGCTCTGGGTGGATTCTCTTTGGAGAGTATGTGTGGACTCAATAGGCTGAATCGTCTTCTTCCACACATTAGGGATTCTTGTGATGCTATGGGTTTTTTTGCACAATAATCAACAGTAGTCAGCATTATACCAGCTTTCTAAAAGAAAATTGAATTCAAGTTTCACCATCTGCCATGGTGGGCTTGGAACGCAGGGACCCGAGAACATTAGCCTGAGCCTGTACCTGAGTGGTCTCATGATATTGATACTCAACCACCACCCTTCCTTGATAAGAACAAGTATGAAAAGCTTATGGCAAATTAAGCCCTACACTTTATAATAGGAATAGGCAAGAAGTTATGGCAAACTTGCATAAGACACTGATTCAACTATAATTCAAATATTGTGTCCAGTTGCAAGGTTTGTGTCCAGTTCTGGGTACCATTTGTTGGGAAAGATGTGAAGGCATTACAAGGTGCAGAAAAGATTCACAAGAATGGTTGTGTGATTGAGGAATTCAGCTACACTGATAGATTGGAGAGGTTGGAAGTGTTATTCCTGGAGAAGACAAGCCTGAGAGTTGATTGGACTGAAGTACTCAAAAACGTAAGCGTCTGGACAGAGTAGACAGGGAGAAACTTGCCACTGGTAGGAGGATTGAGACCCAGAGGATACAGATTCAAGGTGATTGGCTAAAAAAAATGACAACATAAGGAATTAAATCATTCAGTAAAAGGTTCAGAAAAAAGGATTGGAGGGTTTGACCAGTAGGGAGAGGCTGAATAGGTTGGGGCTGTTTTCCCTCGAGCTTCAAAGCTAGAGGTTTATAAAATCATGATGGACATAGATAGGATGAATGGCCAAGGTCTTTTCCATGGCATAGGGGAGTCCACAACTAGACAGCACAGGTTTATGGTAGGAGGGGAAAGATTTAAAAGGGACCTAAGGGGCAACTTTATCACGCAGAGCATGGTGCATGTATGGAAGTGGTGGAGGCTGTTTACAATTACAACATTTTAAAGGCATTTGGATGGGTACATGAATAGAAAGGGTTTAGAGGGATGGAGGCCAAATGTTAGCAAATGGGGCTGGATTAACCTCGGATATCTGGTCAGCACACACGAGTTGGACTAAAGTGTCGTTCTGTGCTGTATATCTCTTTGATCTGGAATGTACTGCCTGAGAGATTTGTTAAGAAACAAACACTGAGAATGCTGCAGAAACTCAGCAGGTCTGGAATCATTTGTGGTGAGAGAAATGGAGTCCATATTTTGAATTTGTTCTATCTGTTCTACTCTAGAGTGGCTAAAGTAAACTTTAGTCCTTTAGAGGATGAGAAAGGACATTTAGTTATGGGATACAATGAAATGGCCAAGGCATTGAACAGGTATTTTGTATCATTCTTCAAGGTGGAGGACACTAATAACATCCCAGTAATTGACAAAGAGACAAAGGTATGTGAGGACCTGGAAACAATCATTGTAACGGAAGAGGTAGTGTTGGGCAAACTAATGGAGCTAAGGAAAGACACGTCTCCTGGGCCTGATGGAATGCATCCCAGGGTACTAAAAGAGATAGAGGGAGAAATAATAAGTGCATTGGTGGTAATTTTCCAAATTTGTTGGACCATGGGGCACTCCCAGCACATTGGAAAACAGCAAATGTCACATCACTGTTTAAAAAGGGAGTTAGACAAAAGATGGGGAATTATAGAGCTGTTATCTTAACTTCTGTGGTGAGGAAGATGCTTGAGTCTGTTATCAAGGAAGAAATAGCAAGGCATCTCGATAGAAATTGGCCCATTGGGCAGACACAGGTTCATGAAGGGAAATTCATGCTTAATTAAATCCACTGGAATTCTATGAAGACATTATGAGCAAGATGGACAATAGGGACCCAGTGGATGTGGTGTACCTAGATTTCCAAAAGGCCTTCAAAACTGTGCCACACAAAAAGCTGCTGCACAAGATGAAGATGCATGGCATTACGGGCAATGTATTGATATGGATAGACTGTTGGTTGACTAACAGGAAGCAAAGACTGGGGATAAATGAGTGCTATTCTGGCTCGCAATCAGTGACTAATGGTGTGTATCAGGGATCGGTGTTGGGACTGCAATTATTTACAATTTATGTAGATGATTTGGAGTTAGGGACCACATGCAGATGACACTAAGATGAGTGGCAGAGCAAACTTTGCAGAGGAACATAGATACTTTGAATGAGTGGGCAAAGGTCTGGCAGATGGAATACAATGTTAATAAATGTGAAGTCATCCATTTTGGTAGGAGTAATAGTAAAAAGGATTATTATTTGAATGGTAAAAAGTTGCAGCATGATGCTATGCAGAGGGACCTTGACGTCCTTTTGGGCACTTGTGGGCAATGCTAGTTCAGGCTAAGCTGGTAGGCAGAGCTAGTGAGGTATTTGCAGTGCTTTCAGATGAGGAGTCAAGAGATTATGCAGAGGTCAAACAGGTTATTTTGAATGCTTGTGAATTGGAACCAGAAGCATATTGACAACATAAAGAATGAACCAGATCAGACTTATGCTGAGTTCGCAAGAACTGCGGAACTTGAGGCCAGTGTGGAAGGTGTTCGTGAAGTTGATGAACTGCTCAACTTCCTCATGGGAACTTGAGGTCAGGGTGGAAGGTGTCCAGGAGGACCAATTCCACTGTAGAACATCCCAGATGGGTTCCTTCTTCAAGGACTGCAATTTCCCCTCCCACATGGTCAACAATACACTCCAGTGTATCCCCTCCACTTCCTGCACCTCTGCCCTTGAACTCCACCCTTCAAATCACAACGAGGACAGAAACCCCTTGTCCTCAGCTTCCACACCACCAACCTCCTGATCCAATGCATCATCCTCCACTATTTCTGCCACCTACAAACAAACCCCACCACCAAGGATATCATGCCTTTCCCACCCCTATCTCCATTCCACAGAGACCATTCCTTCCGCGACTCCCTTGATGGGATCATGCCCCCAACCAACCCACCCTCCACTGCCGGCATCTTCCCTTGCCACCGCAAGAGGAGTAAACCTGCACCTACACCTCACTACTCACCCCCATCCAAGGCCCCAAAGGATCCTTCCACATCCGACAGAGATTTTTCTGCACATCCAAACACGTCATCTACTGTGTCCGTTGCTCCCAATGTGGTCTCCTCTATGTTGGGAAGACAGGACACCAACTCGTGTAACATTTCAGACACCATCTCTGGGACACACGCACTAAACAACCCCACTGCCCTGTGGCTGACCAGTTTAACTCCCCCTCTCATTCCACCAAAGAAATGCAAGTCGGGGACCTCCTCCACCACCAAATTTTAGCCACCTGACGCCTGGAAGAAGAATGCCTCATCTTCTGCCTTAGCACCCTCCAACCATAAGGGATCAAAAGCACCCTCCAACCATAAGGGATCAATGTCAATTTCCTGTGCCCGAAACGTCGAATCTCCTGTTCCCTGGATGCTGCCTGACCTGCTGTGCTGTTCCAGCAATAAAGTTTCAACATCAATGTCAATTTCACCAGTTTCCTCATCTCTGCTCCCCAGCTTATCCCAGATCCAACCCTCCATCTCACCATCACTCTCTTGAACTGTCCTACCTGTCCATCTTCCATCCCACCTATCTACTCCATCCTCCATTCTGACCTATCACCATCACTCCCCCCAGAACCCAGTTGAAAGGTTTGTTGCAGCAGTATGAGGACATATGCAGGAACAAGATGGGGAAGACTAATACTACTGTGCATGACATGAAAGTAGGGGATGCTGTTCCAATAAAACAACACCCCTACAGACCTAATCCTTTCAAAGCCACACAGGTCCAGAATGAAGTGGATGCGATGCTCAAAGAAGAAAACATTCAACCGAGTCAGAGCGAGTGGAGTTCACCAATTGTGTTAGTTCCCAAACCTGATGGGACTCAATGATTTTGTGTGGACTATTGGAAAGTCAACACCATAACAAAATCAGACTCATACCCAATATCAAGATTGGAGGACTGTATAGAGAAAGTTGGACAAGCCACTGATATCATAATGTTGGACTAACTGCATGGTTTTTGGCAGGTACCTTTATCAGAGAAAGCGAAAGAGGCTTCTGCATTTGTAATCTGAAATGGACTATATCAATTCAAAGTGATGCTCTTTGGAATGAAGAATGCACCAGTCACATTCCAATGGCTCATGAACAGAGTTGTGGCTGGATTAACAAACTCTGCAGTTTATCTGGATGATGTAGTGATCTTTAACGGGTCATTAAAAGATCACATGGTACATTTGGCAGGCCTCTTTCAATGATTACGAGAAGTAAACCCGATAATAAACTTAAAGAAAACAGAATTAGCGAAGGCAGAGGTGATGTTCTTGGGACATAACATCAGTCATGGAAGGTTGACCCCGAGGAATGCCAAGACAAAGACCATCAAGGAATTTACACGACCATCCTCAAAGAAAGAGGTGCTTCAATTCTTGGGACTGAGTGGATTCAACTGGAAGTTTGTTCCAAACATCAGCAGCGTAGTGACACCACTAACAGATTTACTAAAGAAGAACACAAACTTTCAGTAGACAGAACGATGCCAGGAGGAGTTTGAAAATTTAAAACAGTATTAACCACCCCTCTGGTTTTAGCTACACCATTTTTTAAAAAACCCTTCAAAGATGCAATCGATGCTAGAGATTCAGGAGTTGCAGCTGTACTGCTATAGGAAGGTGATGATGGAGTTGAACGGCCAGTTGGTTACTTTTCAAACAAACTCAACACTCACCAGAGAAAGTACTCTGCCATCAAAAATAAATTATTGAATTTGGTACTGGCCTTACAACAGTTCAATGTTTGTGACAAAAAATATGGAAGAGACAATTGTGTACAAGGACCACAATCCTCTGACATTCTTGGAATGACAAAAATATGCGACTATTTCATTGGAGTCTTATGTTACAGACATTTTATTTCCAAATTTTACATGTTGTGGGTCGTAAAAAAGTGATAGCAGATGTATTATCGCGGATTTACAGGAAAAGTATAGATAAGGTTGGACAGATTCCAATGTTATATGTATGTGTGTGCAGAAATGAATATGAATTTAGATTAATGACTTAAATATTCCATTGTAATGGGATTAAGTATTAAATTTTTTAAAAAGGCATATTTTTAAACGATGGTACATTTTTTTCTTAAGGGAGAGGTGTTATGAAATTGAAGACATATACTGTACCTTTAAGAGAGAGTCATGATTTGGAGATGCCGGTGTTGGACTGGGGTGTACAAAGTTAAAAATCACACAACACCTGGTTATAGTCCAACAGGTTTAATTGGAAGCACACTAGCTTTCGGAGCACTGCTTCTTCACCAGGTGATAGTGGAGGACACAATTCTAAGGCACAGAATTTATAGCAAAAATTTACAGTGTGATGTAACTGAAATTATACATTGAAAAGTACCTTGATTGTCTGTTGAGTCTTTCATCTGTTCGAATACCATGATAGTTTCACTTCATTCATGTGTAATCACAAAACCTTTTTTTAAAAGTTGCATTCTCAGGTTAGCTAACACCCATTGTTACGGCTAACCTGAGAATGCAACTTTTAAAAAAAGGTTTTGTGATTTACACATGAAAGAAGTGAAAATACCATGGTATTCGAACAGATGAAAGACTCAACAGACAATCAAGGTACTTTTCAATGTATAATTTCAGTTACATCACACTGTAAATTTTTGCTATAAATTCTGTGCCTTACAATTGTGTCCTCCACTATCACCTGATGAAGGAGCGGTGCTCCGAAAGCTAGTGTGCTTCCAATTAAACCTGTTGGACTATAACCTGGTGTTGTGTGATTTTTAACTTTAAAAGAGAATGAATGCTGTTCTGCACTGAGACCTGACAAGCACCTGTGTCATATGACTGGATGGCAGTCTCAGAGAGTATGGAAAATTGAAAATATGTAACATTTGGCTGTGAAATGGATACCTGAGTTGGTTGCTGTTTTGACAACAATTTGAATTTAACCACTCATTTTAAATTATGCCCCAGGATACTAAAGCTCAATCGAGTTTGAATTTATTGTTTTGCCAACATTGAACCAATGAGACAATCCGATGTTATGAATTTTGAAAATCAGACAGAGCAACTGCCTTTGAGAGGGAGACCAAGACATTGAAACACTCTCTATCGAAGGTACCTTTCTATATGAAACATCTTCACAGTAAAAAGAAAGATGACGACTCAGGAGATCTTCAGCCGGAAGAAGAAAGACACCAAAGATGACAGCCACTGTATAGTTTTGAAATTAAGTTGATGTATTTTTAATAAGTGTTTTATTGGAACAGCATATTGTTATCTAGTGGGAGTCAGGTAATAAGCAGTTAAGAGAAAGGGGGCTTAGAGTTGTGAATATTTGTTGTTTAATGTTCACTTTTAGAATGAAAGTATAAATTGATGTTATTTTCTTTAAATAGTAGAATTCGGGGAGTTCTCTGTCACTCATATTTTAACAGGTTACGAGGCGAGGTGAGCTTTTCTATATGGAGAAAGTGAGGTCTGCAGATGCTGGAGATCAGAGCTGAAAATGTGTTGCTGGAACAGCGCAGCAGGTCAGGCAGCATCCAGGGAACAGGAGAATCAATGTTTCGGGCATAAGCCCTTCTTCAGGAACCTGAAGAAGGTTCCTGAAGAAGGGCTTATGCCCGAAACGTCGATTCTCCTGTTCCTGGATGCTGCCTGACCTGCTGCGCTGTTCCAGCAACACATTTTCAGCTCTGAGCTTTTCTATATGTTTGATTTAATTAACAGAAGGGTTCACCATTGTGTAATAATGTTCTACCAATGACATCATACTCAGTAAATTCTTTGGTTTGACCTTATACGTTGGTTGCTCTAGAGGTGTCCTCAAGCACAATCAATATTGAACATTTGGTCCATTCGCAGGTTGCATAACTGTCCTGATGCTGCCTGGCTTGCTGTGTTCTTCCAGCCTCCTGCTTATCTACCTTGGATTCCAGCATCTGTGTTTTTTGTTTGCCTCTAACCAAGCTGTTAGTTGTTGGCTACTGTTTCCCAAACTGTCTTCCGTTGACTTAGTCATATAATAATTCCCATCCTTCTGTGATTTCCTCCTTGTATTTAGTTAGCCTCCATTGATTTCAAACAGCTTTCTGTGATTAGCAGTTCAATTCAACTTGATCTATTCTGAAACACAAAGGGATTTGGGAGTCCGAGTTCAGGATTCTCTCAACGTTATCATGCAGGTGGCAGTTAGGAAGGCAAGTCCAATGTTAGCATTCATTTCGAGAGGGCTGGAAGACAATAGCAGGTATGTACTGCTGAGGCTTCATAAGGCTGTGGTCAGACCGCTGTTGGAGTATTCTGAGCAGTTTTGAGCCTCATATCTAAGGAAGGATATTCTGGCCCCGGAGAGGGTCCACAGAAGATTGACAAGAATAGTACTGGGGAGGAAGAGCTTCTCATACGAGGAGCAGCTGAGGGCTCTGGGTCTGAACTGAATGGAGTTTAGAAGGATACGTGAGGATCTCATTGAAAGTTATGTAATCCTGAGAAGTCTAGTTACAGTGGATGTGGTGAACATGTTTCCACAGTAAGAGAGAATTGGACTCAAGGTCACAGCCTCAGAGTTAAATGATGATGCTTTAGAACTGAAGTGAGGAGGAATTTCTTCAGCCAGAGGACAGTAAATCTCTGGAACTCATTGCTGCAAAAAGCTCTGGAATCCAGTCACTATGTATTTATAAGACAGAGGTAAACAGATTCTTGATTAGTTATTGAATCAAGGTTTTTGGGGAGAAGGATAGATAATGGCACGAAGAAGCATATTGGCCATGACTCCATATGGCAGAGCAGACTCAATGGGCCGAATGGCTTAACTCTGCTTCTTTAGACAATAGACAATAGGTGCAGGAGTAGGCCATTCAGCCCTTCGAGCCTGCACCGCCATTCAATATGATCATGGCTGATCATTCCTAATCAGTATCCTCTTCCTGCCTTATCTCCATAACCCTTGATTCCACTATCTTTGAGAGCTCTGTCCAACTCTTTCTTAAATGAATCCGGAGACTGGGCCTCCACTGCCCTCTGGGGCAGAGCATTCCACACAGCCACCACTCTCTGGGTGAAGAAGTTTCTCCTCATCTCTGTCCTAAATGGTCGACCCCGTATTTTTAAGCTGTGTCCTCTGGTTCGGCACTTTATTATATGGTCTTACGTAATTCCATGGTATCACTGCAATTCATTGTCTCAATGTAAAATATCAAAGTGTCAATATCATTAGATAATTTCACTGTACCACACTTACCTGGTTTCCAAAAAACAAATGCTGCTCTGAACTTAAAAACAGAAGGTTTTGGACAAAAGGAGCAGGTTTGGCCCTATCTGTGGAGAGAGAAACAGAGTTCACATTTTGAGTCCATTGTAACTCTTCTTTGGGAAAGGGTGTTTCTTGACTCCAGTTTCTGTTTTTATTTCATCTTTCACATGCTTTAGTTTGACTGCTCTGCCACTGCCTGAACCATTTCCTTCCAATTATTGATTAGATATGCACATATAGGCTCAATCAGTTTTTTCATAAAAAGGGCAATTATTTAGATTCTGATTCAAATGTTACAACAGGTTTATTGTTTAAAACAGGAAGGAATTTCATCTTGCAAAAAATGATGAGAGACAAAGCATTAATGTTAACAGGACACTCTAAGGTTAAGTCACCATAGTTCCTGAGGACCATAAGGCAAGTCAATAAAGAGAGAGGATTGGTGATGAGTTTAATCTGGCAGTCACTATGCCTCAGGCAAGGTGCAAGGTGGAGAAGGCAACCTGATGGAGACCTCAGCTGGTGTGGGAAGAGAACCTACACTGTTGGCATCACACTACATCACAAAACCCATCATCCAGCCAATACGGCATTGACAACAGATGACATAGGTGATCACTGATCAAATAGCCAAATACCAGGGTCAGGCTTAGTTATAAACACTCCCAAATGTTAAATACCTCACCCACATCCACTGTTAGGGCTGACATAATTGCACAAAGAGTTTATTGATAAGAAATCTGAGATGGATTGAAAGTCAAGCAACAATAATGCAACAAGAATTCAGTGAGTTGATGTGGTAAAATGTAGGTTACATACTATGGCAGCAATTTTAGAGCTGAATGTTATGTAAATGGAGCAAGATTACAGAAAGCTGCAGCACAGAGGGATTTGGGATTCCTAGTGCATGAATCACAAAAAGCTAGCATCCAAGTTCATTGGATAATATGGAAGACAGATGGAATGTTGGTCACCTTCTCAAAAGACTGTACTACAATTTGCATGATTCTTCCCAAGCTACATATCATCCTAATTTGGAATTCTATCACTGTTTGTTCACTCTCTGGGTCAAAGACCTGGAACCACCCTTGTTAACATTGTTATTTATGTCCCAACAGCCCAAATACTGCAGCAATTCTGCAAGGCAGATCAGAACCATCTTATCAATGGCAATGGGGAATGGTTAATAAATGTTGGTCTGATCATCAGCACGGAGGAGAAAGTGAGGAATGCAGATGCTGGAGATCAGAGCTGAAAATGTGTTGCTGGAAAGGCGCAGCAGGTCAGGCAGCATCCAAGAAACAGGAGAATTGACGTTTCGGGCATAAGCCCTTCTTCAGGAATGAGGAAAGTGTGCCCAGCAGGTTAAGATAAAAGGTAGGGAGGAGGGACTTGGGGGAGGGGCGTTGGAAATGCGATAGGTGGAGGGAGGGCAAGGTGAGGGTGAGAGGCCAGGGTGGGGGGGGGGCGGAGAGGTCAGGAAGAAGATTGCAGGTTATGAAGGCGGTGCTGAGTTCGAGGGATTTGA
>NC_057733.1:25254344-25297075 GCF_004010195.1 Chiloscyllium plagiosum | reverse complement strand
AATAGAAGAATGAGAATTGGGCTGGGGAATGAGTTAGTGGGATGGTGTTAGGCCGATGCAGGTGGAGGGTTATTGTGATTATCAGTGGGAAGAGCAGAGCTGATAGGTGAGTAGGAAAATGGACAGGATAGGTCAGTTCAGGGAGTCAGTTAGGAGGGGGAGGGATGGACATGGGATGAGGTTGGGGGATTTTAAAGCTGGTGAATTCAATGTTGAGGGATTCAGTGACTTGGAGACAAGTAAGGATTATATTGAATATTGTCATCTAAGCCTTTGTAATGACAATCACGTTTGATCTTGCACCATCTTACCATGCACTGTTCATCAAAAGAACTTGCCATTCAGTGGAAGCCTTCCTTTGGGCAGTGCCATCTTTCAAAGCCTGCTACACTCCTGCAGGAATACTGCCATCTTGAACTTGTGTATTAGAAATCATTAGAGAGGGCAGAGAAGGGTTAACTGGTACCATACGTGTCAGACAGGGACCTGGAGGTCCTCGTGGATGGGGTGATGAAGAATTAAGGTGTCGTTTTCTCAAAGACTGCAGATGAAGTCAAGACACCGCACTGTCCCAGCTGGTCAAAGTTCAGCACCTGGATCAGTGCCATCTCCAGGTTGATGAGAACTGGGCAATAGTGCAAGATGAAAGCCAATGATCTTCTCCATTCCTCCAGGCTAAGTGGAATATTCTGCTGCCTCAGACATAACTGGAACAAGGCCCCCACCTCTGATGAACTCTTATGCTCTGACTCACATTGTGTTGCATACGACACCTACCCTCACAAGCTCTCATTACCCACCCATTCTCACACTGCACAAATGCCAAACTCCCTTGGAACACTTCACTTTCCCTACATGCGCCAGCCTGAAGAGCCATGCCACCTACTTGATTCTTACATATTTGCTCCCTTTATGTCATGACAGGAGAAGACATCCCATAACAGGGCTGAGCAATGTCGCACACATGGGGGAGAATGCTGGACACCCATGTCCTCATCTGCTGCAAGGAAATAATTCTCGATTTAGCAGGAGAAAATAGGGACTGCTCTGTGAGCTTAACAAGTCCAGAAGGAAGTAAAACTTCCCATCCCAGTGCAAGGGTCACATTCACGATGCATTCCATACACAACAAATCAGTGACTGTAATGCCTTCTGCCTCTCATGTTTTATGGATGAATCCATCACTCCCCAGTGCCCAAACCCCTCCTCTACAGAGGAGAACTCCTCAACCTCTACAATCATAAGGGAAGCTTTGGAGGGGACATCCAATGCTTACATGGCTCTCCTGGAGCAAATAGTCAGCCAAACCCACCAAGACCCAACTCTAGTTTCCATGGCAAGTTTTCCTGATGGCCAGTCTGTGTGGTGAGTTTATTAAGAAAACACCTCATTGTGTCTGGGCTGTTAGCAAGCCATGGAAAATGCCAGTCAGGAACATGTTGGTCCCAGGCAAGGATCTTGCTCTGCTGCTTATAGTCAAAGATTCATAGAGATGTACAGCTCTGGTCCAACTCATCCATGCCGACCAGATATCCTAATTTAATGCAATCCCATTTGCCAGCACTTGGCCCGTACCTATTCGTATACCCATCCAGTTGCCTTTTAAATGTTGTAATTTTACCAGCCTCCTCCACTTCCTCTTGCAGCTCATTCCATACACACACCACTCTGTGTGAAAAAGTTGCCCTTTAGGTCCCTTTTATACCTTCTATCTCTCACCCTAAACCAATGCCCTCTAGTTCTGTACTTCCCCACCCAGGGAAAAAGACCTTGGCTATTTACCCTATCCATGCCCCTCAGATTTTAAAAACCTCTATAAGGTCACCCCTCAGCCTCTGATGCTCCAAGGAAAACAATCTCAGCCTATTCATCCTCTCTCTGTATCTCAAATCCTCCAACCCGGGCAACATCCTTGTAAATCTTTTCTGAACCTTTTTAAGTTTATTTCCAATAGGAGGGAGACCAGAATTTCACGCAATATTCCAAAAATGGTCTAACCAATGTCCTGTACATGCGCAACATGACCTCATAAAACATATACTCAGTGCTCTGACTAATAAAAGAAAGCATACCAAACCCCTTCTTCACTATCCTATCTACCTGCGACTCAATTTCCAAGCAACCACTCTATGGTCTCTTTGTTAGCAACACTCCCTAGGAACTGACCATTAAGTGTATAAGTCCTGCTCTGATTTGCCTTTTCAAAACGCAGCACCTCACATATATCTAAATTAAACTCCATCTGCCACTTCTCAGCCCATTGGCCCATTTGATCAAGATCCCGTTATGCTCTGAGGTAATCTTGTTCACTGTCCACTACACCTCCAATTTTTGTGTCATCTGCAAACTTGTTAACTATATACCTCCTATGTTCACATCCAAATCATTTATGTAAATGACGAAAAGCTGTGGACCCAACACCAATCCTTGTGGCACTCCACTGGTCACAAACCTCCAGTCTGAAAGGCAATCCTCCACTACCACCCTCTATCTTCTACCTTCAAGCCAGTTCTGTATCCAAATGGCTAGTTCTTCCTGTATTCCATGAGATTTCACCTTACTAACCAGTCTACCATGAAGACCTTTGTCACACGCTTGGATGAAGTCCATATAAATCACGTCTACTGATCTGCCCTCATCAATCCTCTTTGTTACTTCATCAAAAAATTCAATCAAGTGCATGATTCATGATTTCCCAAACACAAAGCCATGTTGACTATCCATAATCAGTCCGTGTCTTTCTAAATACATGTAAATCCTGTACCTCAGGACTCCCTCCAACAACTTGCCCACCAGCGATGTCAGGCTCACCGGTCTATAGTTCCCTGGTTTTTCCTTACCACCTTTCTTAAATAGTGGCATCACGTTACCCAATCTCCAGTCTTCCGGCACCTTACCAGTGACTATCAATGATACAGAGAAAGGATGAATAGGCTGAGGTTGAATCAATGATACAAATATCTCAGCAAGAGGCCCAGCAATCACTTCCCTAGCTTCCAACGGAGTTCTAGGGTACACCTGATCAGGTCCTGGGGATTTATTCACATTTATGCGTTTAAAACATCCAACACCTTCTCCTCTGTAATATGGACATTTTCCAAGATGTCACCATCTATTTCCCTGTTAAGTATACTCCTACTGCCTTTATTCTCTCTAAGAATTCACTCAAACTCTATTGTTTATACCTAACGTATGCTTCCTTGTTTTTCCAAATCAATCTCTCAATTTCTGTAATCATCCAGCATTCCCTACCCCTAACAGCCTTTCCTTTCACCCTATCAGGAATATACAGTCTCTGGATTCTCATTAACTCATTTCTGAAGGTTTCCCATTTTCCAACCATCCCTTCACCTGCGTACATTTGCCCCCAATCAACTTTTGAAAATTCTTGCCTAATACCATCAAAATTAGCCTTCCTCCAATTTAGAGTTAAACTTTTATATCCTTTTCCATCAATATTTTAAAACTAATAGAATTATGGTTGCTGGCCCCAAAGTGCTCCCCCACTGGTACCTCAGTCACCTGTTCTGCCTCATTTCTCAAGAGTAGGTCAAGTTTTGCACCTTCTCTAGTGATTACATCCACATACTGAATCAGAAAATTTTCTTATACACACGTAACAAATTCCTCTCCATCTAAAACCCTATCACTATTGCAGTCCCAGTCTATGTTTGGAAAGTTAAAATCCCCTACCATAACCACCCTATTATTCTTAAAGATAACTAGGATCTCCTTATAATTTTGTTTCTCAATTTCCAGCTGACTATTTGGGGGTCTGGAATACAATCCCAATAAGGTGACAATCCCTTTCTTATTTCTCACTTCCACCCAAATAACCTCCCTGGATGTATTCCCAGGAATATCTTCCCACAGTCATAATGCAATCCCTTATTGAAAACACCACTCCCACTCCTCTCGTGCCCCACCTTTCTATCCTTCCTATAGCATTTGTATGCTGGAACATTAAGCTGCCAGTCCTGAACCATATCTATAATCACTATGAGAACCCAGTCCCATGTTCCTAATCATGCCCTGAGTTCATTTGCCTTCCCTGTTATATATCTTGCATTGAAATAAATGCAGTTTAATTTATCAGTCCTACCTTGTTCTCTGCTTTGTCCTTGCCTGCCCTGACTGTTTGATTAATCCTTTTTCCAACTGTACCAGTCTCAGATTGACCTCTTTCCTCAGTATCTCCCTGGGTACCAACCCCCACCTTACTAATTGAAATTCTCCCGAGCAGCTCTAGCAAATCTCCCTGCCAGTCTATTAGTCCCCCAATTCAGGTGCAATCTGTCCTTCTTGTACAGGTCACTTCTACCCTTCTGCCCTACACCATCCCCTTAGCCATGCATTCATCTGCTCTACCTCCTATTCCTACCCTCACTAATTCATAGCACTGGGAGTAATCCAGATATTACTACCCTCAATGACCTCCTTTTTAAATTCCTGCCTAACTTTCTATATTCTCCCTTCAGAATCTCATCCTTTTCCATTCCTATATCATTAGTTCCAATGACCTCCTACTGGGCCCTCTCCCCCTTGAGAACATTCTGCACCCTCTCCGAGATATCCTTGATCCGAGCACCAGGGAGGCAACACACCATTCTTAACTTTCACAGTTGGCTGCAGAAATAACTGTCTATGCCTCTGACTAGAGAGTCCCCTATCACAATTAATCACTTGAAACCCGATGTACCCCTCATTACATTAGAGCCTGTCTTGATAACAGAAACTTGACTGTTTGTGATACATTCCCCTGAGAGTCTTTCACCCCCTACATTTTCTAAAACAGCATACTTGTTTGAAATGGGGATAGCCACAGGAGACTCCTGCACTAATTGTCTACCCGCCCTACCTTTCCTGGAGTTAACCCATCTACCTGACTGTATATGTTTTTTCTCCCTTCCTATAACTGCCATCTATGACACCCTCAGCTCCTGTAAATTCCTTATTGCCTCTAACTGCTGCTCCATCTGATCCATGCAATAAGATAGGATTCGGAACCAAAGACACTTCCTGCAGACATAATCATCAATAACATGGAAACTCTCACTAAACTCCCGCAACTGAACGGAAGAGCACATTACTCCACTAAAGGCCATCTTTACACCCTAATAATCCAGAGATCCAGAAAATACCACCATCTCATTGCTCTAAAAGACATACTGTTCCAGACTAACTTAATACTTGTGGCTTATATTTTTAAAATTTAATCAAGAGACAGAGCTCAATAAAACATATAATCAAGAAAATCACTGTGGTAGATTTACAGCAAGGCTACACATAAAAACTATGCACTTATCTGTTCCTGTGCTGTGAGCTCTCCCACACTGGTTCCTCTAAGGTCATCTGTGAATTCTGTGATTTGTCAATGTTTCCTAGATGCACTCCGATGTCCAGAGATACGTGAACTCAAACGGCAAAGGCAGTAGCTGTGCAAATTCACTGCTGTGTCTGACAGTAGTATTGGGTTCTTTCTCTGGCCATGTGGTTGCTGCCTTTGTCTGTCTTAAAGGAAAAGGTTGTGGCAAGGTGATCTTGATGTAGAGATGACTATCTTGCCTGATCCTAGCACTCAATTCACCACATTGTTTACAGCCTGATAAGATTTCACCTGTTCATTATTAAACTTCATGAGATTTACATTTTTAAAATATTTTCAGTTAGCATGAAACAAATCAATTAATACTTTACAAAATGTATTTATGTGTTATTCAGCTAAATCAGATTTAGACTAAAGCTGTACATATATTCACTTCTGTCAAGTAATAGTTGGCATATAATGGGGTTAAATTAATGCAATATGTTGGAGAACAATATACATCAACCTGTTCTACATTAGACTGATTTAAAGTAATTAGTGTACAAACATAATGATCAGTGTTTAAATTTCAGAAAATACTGAAATCTCAGTTTTCCAAATTAATTGCCTGCAGCTACAATATCTCTTAACCCAGTTGAAAAATACAGTTCAACAGTCAAAGCCATTCATAGTATTTCTGTGAACAAATCACAAATATATGTTTACAAATATATTTCTGTGATCAAACCATAAATATATATACATCTGTATTTAAAAAAATGGAGCTGAAGATATTTTCTTTCAGCACACTGTAATTGATCCAAAATTTACATCAGCTGTAAAATAGGCATCTTCTTGATAAAAGGCAGCCCAGATTGAAAGCCAAGTTCTTTAGCATGTAGCTTTTGTATACCAATGCTGTGTTAGACCGATGGTGTTCATAGGCAACTAATGTGAAGCATTGTTTCTTTACAGAGAAAAAAATTAGTGAAGAGTTCAGCTCAGTCAGGTGTATTATCCTGGATGAGAACTGCACTCAAAACTGCAGTTTCCAGCTGATCATAATACAGGAAGGGACAGTTTGTGAAATAACTCATGAGGTTTACATTCATCTTCCATCATTCACATATGATACGATGTGATTGACATTTCATATCACATTTTCTTAAAGTTGTCACCATCAGTAGACTTGTTGCAAGTAGAAATAAGAAATAGTCACCACCGCGACTATTAAACATCAGTCATCTCATCAATTGTAATCTGTTAAAAGAAGAAAATATCATTTACAAAAATTGTGATAGGAGACTATCAAAAATGTGCAGATATTTGTAAACACACTTACCATTGGTTTTTGAGATTCTCTTCTAATTTCTGAAAGTAAAGTAATCCAACAATTAATTCATTGTTTCTGGCATATAACATAAACTGCTGCAAACATTTGCAGTTCATTCATTCTTTTGGTTTCAAACTCAATCATAGAAAAGGCAGTAATCTCTGGATGATCACGATAATATTGTCTGGTATAAAAAATTCACAATTTACCAAATTAATATTTGTTTAATTTGCCCTGCTCCTTTGTCTAATGATAAAAATAATTTTATAACTAAATGGATCCAAAATAATTGCAACCTATAAAGTTTCAGTCCTCTAACTTAACTAGGAGGCTACAGTACCATAATGACTGGCCAGCAATTTGGAAGTTATCCATTCTTTATCACAATGTGAGAATTTGATGTTAGATTTTGCTTTAAAGAGACCTATACCTATCAGTATAGGTAACTGAGAGGCTTCAGTTATTTTTTTAGGTCTGAAGGGCCTGTACTTCACTGTAATGTTCTTTGTTCTATTGTTCTAAATGCCCAATTTGGAAACTAATGGATTCCTGGGAAAGGAAGTTACAGTCCTATATGCAACTCAAGTAGCACATCGATGTAGTTCACTCTGATTTGCCCTCTGAGTCAGCTTAGCAACCCAGTCATAGGTATTAAACTGCAATTAGCAAGGCCCAACAGCATCTCATAGCAACTCACTCTGGGGAATAAATGCCAGATTTCCCAGTGGCACACACAAGACATTTTTGTTTGAAAATGCTTACTTCCTTCTATATTTTCCTTGCCCTAATCAAAACATCTCAAGTTTGAAATTTAGTCATCTTCGATATTCCAAAATACAAGTCACACATCTTTTTCTGTGATTTTCAATGGCTAGAGCTCAACAGGTTGTTTTCCATAGCGGTCAGTTTAAGTCACCTAAACATGCTTGCATCTTAGAGTCTTCTTTGTGAGAGTTCAGGAGGAGTCAATGTGTGGCTTATTCATCATTTATATATTACCTATTCTTTCCTTCATCAAAGATTGTAACTCATTAGGCAACATTCAGAGCTGGAGTTACCTCTACATTTCAAACTATTTGGTAAAATTATTCAGCAAACATTGCCTCATCAGTGATGTGAGGATATTTGCTTTCCAGTAATTCAGCCAAGTGCTTATGTAAATCATTTAGTATTTGCAAGGGAATTAGAATGATGGACAGAATTTAAAACTATTTAGAATGTTAGAGATTCCATTACTTTTTTTTAGGCCTTGAAACATGAATAGTTGGTACATAATGGGGTCAAAGTGTATTGGTTCCCTGATTATAAGCGTATTTGAAAGAAGGGATGATTAAAAGTGTTTAAAGAAAATGATTATGTCATACATTATGTAATAATCATGAGTTTTTAAAGGAGCCAGAATCCAAAACCATCTTACTTGGATATGATCTTCTCTTAAATTGCAGAACAGCAACGATTACGAATGCAACAAAAAGTAGTGCCATAATCACAAAGACAACTACATTTTTCCTTTCCTCTCCAATAATCTCAGCAAAGGGAAGGTTTTCACGACAGACTGCAACAGAAAGCATGGGGAAGAATTAACTAATTAATTAAATGCTCCATACTTCAGAACTTAAAAATTACTAAAATGAGACTAAAAGTTGAAGCTTTTCATCTTGTACCCATTAGAACTAAGGTGCAATAAAAAGACCTGTAAAATGAGACTATGTTTTATATAGAATAAAAAGCCAGTGCTGATTAGTAGGGTCATAATTGCCCTGGAGATGCAGCATGAACAGCTAATGGTCACTCTTAATTCTCAGATCAGCCACATAGATTCTGATTGGTCTGTGAACAACCGTACCTCCCCCAATTATGACTCTGTTAATTAACAATGGCAAAGTTGACCTTTAAACAACACTGATGACAATGACTGCAATCATTTAAAAATAATGTTCCCATAAAATTTTCAGTTTAAAATAGTCATGTATATTAAATATGATTCTTGAGAATAAATGAAACATAGTAATTCTTTCAACATCTACTTTTTAATCTCCTTCCAAGAATAAATGTGGTGAACTAACTTGAAACCTTTTCCTGGTCCGCATATAGACTGTCTTCCACATTCCACATGGCACAAGTATAAACGCATTCTGACACTTCTGTTTCTGCTTTCAGTTGAAGAGTACTGGTGATTTTGTACAGTCCCTGTGGTGTTTCTTCACTATTAGTATTAGCCTGGGATGTGAGGTTCATTGTTCCATTGAAGAACCAGTGCATCTCAGCCTGTGGATATCCAGTTGCTTCACAAATAATACTTCCTCTTCTCGTTGATGAGAACATTTTTGGGACCATGGTCATGTGGTATGGAGCTAAAAATGATGATTGCATTATTATTAGTGGAATGAGATTTGCTTCATACTTCAGATTTAGAAACTGAATTTAAGTTTTACCAGTTGCCAGAGTGAGATCTTCACCTGAAATTACTGAGGTTAGCCTGAGCTTCTTGGAATTCTCACCCAATAAGCATGATGTAGAGGAGCCAGTGTTGGACTGGGATGGACAAAGTTAAAAATCACACAACATCAGGTTATAGTCCAACAGGTTTATTTGGAAGTACTAGCTTTTGGAGCGCTGATCCTTCATCAGGTAGCTACAGGGGCAGGATCATAGGATGCAAACAAATCTGTTAGACTGTAACCTGGAGTTGTGTGATTTTTAACTTTGTTCAATAAACATGACCATTACGCCACTCTCTCCATTGGTTTAGCCAGCCATTTTCAGGCACAGTTTAGCAGCAAAATGATGTTGTTGAAAGGGTTATTATCATTCATTCCTGGGTTGAAGGGCTTGTTTTATGAAGCAAGTTTAAACTGGATAAACCTAAGCCCATTGCTGTTTAGAAAAGTGAGAGGTGACCCTGTTGAAATTTTTTTTGGTTAGGTTTGGGCTATGTTGAACTTTTTGAAGTGTTTCTCACCATGAGACCTAATGGGTTTTCATGCAGTACCTTAGTAAACTCATCTTATTCAACAGGTATCCTGCTTTTATGGCATCACAAACATTTATTTCCTGCCCCACTGTAAAATACACTTCCTGTCCTATGATGGGAAATTGCCTGAATTGAGCTAACATTACATTAACGGGGTTTAGGAGAATGAGAGGTGATCTCATTGAAACATAGAAGATTCTGAAAGGACTTCGCAAGATAACTGTAGAGAGATTGTTTCTGCCAATCAGGGGACCTAAAACACGGAGATACAGTCTCAGAGAAACTAATTTAGGGTTGTCACGAGGAGAAATTACTTTATTCACAGGGTTGTAAACTTTGTAAGGCTTCTTCAACCCTTTCCCAAAGGGTAGTGGCTGCTTCATGGTTGAATACATTTAAGACTGACAGATTTTTGGGGAGCGAGCAGGGAAGTGAAGCTGCAGCCCAGGAACAAGCGCAATTGTACAGAATAGTGGAGCAGGCTTAATGCCTAAGTCATTTATTCCTGCCCTGATTCACTTTTAACATGAGATCAAAACTGGAACTTGTTACAAAACACTTGCAACCAACTTTCTATAATGAGAACTATTGGGAAAAGAATACAGTCACCTACCTTTTACCTTCAATTCAAATTGAGAAATTCTGTGACCAATTGTTGTCTGCAAATAATATTGATATTTCCCACTATCTGACACCTGTGTGTTCTGGATCATCAGTGACATATTTTGAGATCCTGGATGAAGTAATTTAATCCGACCTTGTACTTCATTGACACTTTCTTTGAAGTTAAAAACTGCTACATTTCTTTTTTTTTCCATTTTAAAAAGTCCAATCTCTATCAATTTCCACTCCTTTTCTGAAGTTGCTGTGCACTGTATTTTAGTGTCTTCATTAAATGTTCCCGTCACTGAAGACTCACAACTTAATTTCAAGAAACCTGAAAAACAATAATTTTGATTCACTCACAGTGAGAATAAGTGTTCAATAGAGCTATATGTTGAAAATCATCTTAGTACTTACTATCTGCAAATGATGGGATGATGCAGAACATGACAGGAAGGAGTCTTATTGTATGGTATGAAACCATTTCCAGACTCAGTTCACCTACTTAAAGATAAATCAGAAAACACATTATTCTAATCTAATCTGAATTCACTTTATTTATGCATCAGACTTTTGTCATCAATGATATGCAGCACTAACAACAAATCCATCAGGTATATTTTCTTTGCTAGATATGTTTTGAATGTTTTTAATTATTATATATTAGTGTGAAACATACACACGTTTTGTGGTGGATGGCTAACCACTCTCACAGCGAGGATTCTGGAATCTATGACCAAGCAAACAGTATAGCAAAGGACACTGCAATAATACCAAGGCTGCAATCTTGACAGGCTGGGCTGTGTTTGACTGGATTGCAGATCACCACATGTGCTGAGTGACATTTTAAGTCCACAGTGTGTGTCTTGTTTCCAGGACCCACTCCCACTCCTTTAGCAGCCCCTGTTTGACAGATTTGGCCTTAGATTGGGAAGGGACTTGACAAGGCTGCAGCAGTGACTCAGAGCCTGGGGTTGTTCTATTCTGGACCTGAGGATGGTCTGATCCTGGATTGGATATCCTGCCTCCATATCCTGTGCTGGGATGTCCAAATCCAAATAACCATCAATCATTGTGCAAGCCCTGACATGTAGACTCCAAATTTGGTGATTCCCACAGCTATTGCTGTAGTATCAGTGAAAGATAAATGAAAACCCTGAATCCATCACAACTGAACTGATAATGCAATTCTGGTGAAATCGGGGATTAAACTCGAAGTTGCCCTGCTCTCTACTGTTCATCTACTGACAGAATAAAGATTCGTGAGCAATCAGGAAGGACTTGTTGAGACGTCCTAAAGCATTTGTAGTTTAATCTTAAATTAAACAACCTTTCCATATTTCTAAGTTGTTATATTGCTGCCTAATCTTAATAGTTTTTCACCCGGGACATCTCCGGTGTCTGGGTGATATGTGCCAATGATAGAGGTTTGGGTTTTGTAAACGTCTGCAAGAAATGACCAAATCCTGCTGGACAAAGTCAGCTTCTGGAATTATGAGAGCATTGTAGCAGACTGGAAGGATTAACTCCGTGTCTCTCTCTCTCTCTCTCTCCAGATACCGCCAGACCCGCTGAGTTTCTCTCGCCTTCTGTGTGTTTGGTTTCGGAGATTTGGTGCACACTGCTCACGGTGAGAATGAAATGCATCAGGAATCTATTACTTTTACCACTACGAAGCAATCATTCGCATTGCAGATTACATATTCCTCACTAGGAGGGACCCAAAGGACAAAAAACTACATGTAGCGGCGTTCCCATTGTTTGTAGCTGCCCATTTTCCCATACAGAGATCTGCAGTGAAATTCCGAATTGTTTTGATTTTTTTCGTAAATTCGTTTTTTTTTCGTAAACTCCGTAAGAATTGCGACAATTGAATTTAGGATTTTTACAAAAAGAAATCCGTTTCTATTTCTGTTTTGTTTCAATTATTTCTTTTAAACCAATCCTTCTATCTCTACTCAGTTTCTGCAATTACATCCACATTTCACACACTTCACACAACTTCACATCAACAAAAAAAAACTCCATAGTTTCTGAATATCAGACTGTACGTTTACTGCAAGCTTTGCTGCTGTGGAGATCCAACCAGCCTCACCATACCGAAGTTCGAACTGATCCAAGGAAAATCACCATTTATAATGGGACGCGTGGCAAATTCTGTCTGATCCAGGGGAATCAGCGCAAAAACGGCTACGTTCAGGCCTCCATGTTGTCTTGTGTAAGTGTGAAGTCTCCTGATGTCTGTCTGAGATTGGGAAAGAACACAGATGCCGTCCCCTCTTTTACTTTGGCTCGTGAAAACACTTTCTGTTTCGAACTGACTGGATCCCAGAGGCGAGTTGACATTTGCCAAGTTTCGATCAGATAAACAAATGGAATGTGTACCAGCGGGAACCGGACTTTCCCCCAGCAACACCAAACCAGCCTGCAACTTGTATGGAGATGGAAAGAAGGAACAGGAAAGACCATTGCTTCCACTGTGTGTGCTAAGATAATCTCCTGTATTAAATTATGCACTGTAGTTTTCAAGTCTTTCAAAGACAGTAATGTTTTAATATTTCAGGGTGAGTCAACCTTCCTGCAGAACGCTAGATGGAGTATAAACCCCATTTCTCCAAACCGTGAGATGAAATAACGCTCATCCATAGGCAGGGGAGAAGAGCTCAATCTAGAATTTGTTGTCGCTCCTGCTCCAGAGAGGTGCACTAACATCCCTGAACTAGTTAAACATTTTTAAACGGCAATTGTAGCTTTTCCCCTGAAGTTAATTTATTATTCTCTTTCTCTTGATATTGCTACTTAAAGAAAAAAAAAGCTGACTATTTTGTTATGTTCAGGAAATTTCACCTCAAGCTAACGCCAGAATTGGAAGCTGTAAATTATTTCTGTTCTACTAAATGCATCTGTTTTTACCAAAGGAGTAGATATTACCCCAGGTCATTGCTATTCAGAAGGTAGTTTAAACACGAGTTTAAAATTGACCAGAAGAAGGCAGGAGAAAGATCGGTTGCAAATTCATGTTGACAAAACATGAGGAATAGACAATATGCACTCAGGAACTGAAGGAATTAAAGCTGGAGATTGAAGGGGCACTGACCTTAATTCTCCCATCCCTCTTCGGTACGGGGCTTAAAGCCTGAGTCTCTGGCCAGGGATAACAACATATCCAACACAGAGAGTAGGCAATGCTGCTGATAAGCACAAAACTTCCAAAAGACATTTGGAAAAGTGCTGTGCAACAACCGTGTGAACAAAGTAGACTTGTGAAATAAAAGGCACAAATTCAATATCAACTTAAAAAAAGAAATGTCAAGTGACAGCAATGAGCAGTTGCTGTTGATCTGAGGGAAGTTGGTGTTAGGATCCTTCCCTTTCTGCTATCTGTTACAAACATGGCTCTTCGGGTCTTGGGCAAACTTCAAAATTTGTGAACAATAAGAAACTTGCAAACAGTGAGTAGGATTATGTAGAAATTCACAAGCACATAGACACATTAGTGGAATAGGCAGATAAGAGTCAACTAAAATTTAGAGCAGAAGAGGGTGAAGTTGTTTAATTTGGCTGGAAGAATGAGGAGAAACAATATAAAATAAAGATACGATTCTATGGGGAATGCAGGATCCAAAGGACCTGGAAATACTTGTGCATGGATTTTTATTTTGAATTCATTCACGGGAGAGGATGTTGCTGTCTCAACACACATTTATTGTCCACCCCTAGTTGCCCAGAGAGCAATTAAGAAACAACCATATTGTTGTAGGTCTGTAGTCCTCTGCAGACTAATGATAGATTTCTGACCCTGAAATACATTAATGACTCAGATACGTTTTACAACAGTCCCCAGTAAAGACCATTAAGCCAGCTTTTGTGAACATTTATTCTATTCAAATTCTAACATCAGAGATAGACAAAGCTAAGTGACCCCACAACCAACAGATCAGATCTAAGCTCTGCAGTCCTTCCACATCCAGTGGTGAACAATTAAACAACTCACTGGAGGAGGACACTCCACAAGTATCCCCATTTTCAATGATGGAGGAGCCCAGCACATCAGTGCAAAGGATAAGGCTGATGCATTCGCAACAATCTTCAGGCAAAAGTGCCAAGTGGATGATTCATCTCGGGCTCCTCCAATAGTCCCCAACATTACAGATACCAGTCTCCAGCCAAATCAATTCACTCCATGTGATATCAAGAAATGGCTGGAGGCACTGGATGCTGCAACAACAATGGGCCCTGATATAACATTCTGGTAATAGTACAAAAGATGTATGCTCCAGAACTTGCTGCTCTTCTCGCCAAGCTCTCCTGGTACAGTTACAACACTGGCATGTACACAACAATGTGGAAAATCACCCAGATATGTCTTGCACACAAAAAAACAGCACCAATCCAAGCCGTTGAATTGCCGTCCAGTCAGTCTACGCTCAATGATCAGAAAAGTGACGGAAGGGGTCATCAACAGGGTGATCAAACAGCACCGGCTCGGTAGTAGCTAGAAAAGCACAGCAGGTCAGGCAGCATCCGAGGAGCAGGAAAATCAACGTTTCGGGCAAAAACCCTTCATCAGGAATAGAGGCAGGGTGCCTGCAGAGTGGAGAGATAAATGAGAGGGGGTGGAGGTGGGGAGAAAGTAGCATAGAGTACAATAGGTGAATGGGGCAGGGGATGGAGGCGAGGTTTCCAGCAGCTGCAGTCCTTGTTTTCACCTCGTTGATTTTAACCCTACTGTGAATCCTCTTGCAAGGATGCCTGCCTTGAAGAAGTTTTCCTCCTCTCTCTACAAGAATCTCAGTGAGTCTCTACTTATCATCTCCATCCCCAGCCCCATTCACCTATTGTACTCTATGCTACTTTCTCCCCACCCCTACCCCCTCCCATTTATCTATCCACTCTGCAGGCACCCTGCCTTTATTCCTGATGAAGGGGTTTTGCCCGAAACATTGATTTTCCTGCTCCTCGGATGCTGCCTGACCTGCTGTGCTTTTCCAGCACCACTCTAATCTAGACCTGCTCAGCAATAACCTGCTCAGTGATGCCCAATTTGGGTTTCTCCAGGGTCACTCAGCTCCTGGTCTGATTACAGCCTTGGTTCAAACATGGACAAAAGAGCTCAATTCCAAAGGTGAGAGTGACAGCCCTTGACATCAAGGTCGCATTTGACCGTGTATGGCATCAAAGAGCCCTGGCAAAACTGGAATCAATGGGTATCAGAGGGCAAACACTCTACGAGTTAGAGTCATACCTGGCTCAAGGGAAGATGGTTGTGGTTGTGGAGAGTCAGTCATCTCAGCTTCAGGACATCTCTACAGGAGTCCCTCAGAGTAGTGTCCTAGGCCCAACAATCTTCAGCTGCTTCAACAATGATTTTCCCTCTGTCATAAGGTCAGAACTTGGGATGTTCACTGATAATTGCACAGTGTTCAGCACCATTCGTGACTCTTCAGATACTGAAGCTGTTTGTGCTGAAATGCAACAAGATGTGGACAATATCCAGGCTTGGGCTGACAAGTGGGAAGTAATGTTCACGCCACACAAATGCCAGACAATGATCATCACCAATAAGAGAGACTCTAACCACCGCCCCTTGACATTCAACAGTATTACCATCACTGAATCCCCCACTGTCAATATCCTTGTGGTTACCGTTGACCAGAGACTCAACTGGACTCACCACATAAACACAGTAGCTGCAAGAGCAGGTCAGAGACTTGGGGTCCTGGGGCAAGTAACTCGCGTCCTGACACCCCACAGTCTATCCTCCATCTACAAGGCACAAATCAGAAGTGTGATGGAATACTCCCCACTTGCCTGGATGGATGTAGCTCCAACAACAGTCAAGAACCTTGACACCATCCAGGACAAAGCAACCCGCTTGATTGGCACCACATCTACAAACATTCAATCCCTCCAATACTGGCACTCAGTAGCAGCAGTGTGTGCTATCTACGAGATGCACTGCAGAAACTCATCAAACAGCACCTTTGAAACCTACGACTACTTCCATCTAGAAGGACAAGGGCAGAGAGTACTTGGGAACACCATCACCTGCAAGTTCCCCTTCAAGCCACTCACCACCTTGACTCCAAAATACAGGAGTATACTGCTGTTCCTTCACAGTTGTTAGGTCAAACTTCTGGAATTCCCTCCCTCCCAGAATTGTGGATCAATCCAAACAAGTGGACTGTAGTGATTCAAGAAGGCAGCTCACCACCACCTTCTCAAAGGCAGATACAGATGGGCTATCAATGCTGGCCAGCAAGTGATGCCCAAGTCCCACAAATGAATAATAAGAAAATCAACCATGGTAAGATTTGAACTCATTGCACCAAAGTATTAGCCTGGGCCTATAGATCACTGGTCCAGTGACATGACCACTAAGCTGCTGACCCATCTTGAAGGGCCAGTGCAAGTTCAAAAAGCTTTATAGCATATTGAATTCTATCCTTTATAATAGTAATGTATAGTACAGAAGTATGGAATGTATGATAAACCTATGTAAGACACTGATTCAACCTCAGTTGAAAAATTGTCCAGTTGTAGGCACCACATGTTAGGAAATATATGAAGGCGTTAGAAAGGGTTAAGAGAAGATTCACAAGAATGGTTCTTGGGTTAAGGAATTCAGTTGTACTGATAGATTGGAGAGATTGGAAGTGTTTTCTTTAGAGAAGAGAAGCCTGAGGGTTATTTGATTGAAGTGGTCAAATCCATGAGAGTCTGGACAGAGCAGATCAGGAAGAAACTGTTCCCAGTGGTGGGAGGATTGAGACCCAGAGGATACAGATTCAAGGTATTGACTACAGAAGCAATGGCAACATGAGGAATTAAATCATGCAGCGAAGGATCTGGACTGTACTGCGTGAGATGATTGTGGAGAATAAACACAGAATGTTGGAGAAACTCAGCAGATCTGGCAATACCTGTGGTGAGAAAAGCAGAGTTAATGTTCTGAGTCTGGTCTGATCCTTCTTCAGAGCTGCAGAAAAGCTGTTCTGAATTATATCATCTCTGTGATGCTATTAATAAAAGTGGCTGAGCTTAAAGAAGCCAGGATCATCCCATAGACAGAAACGGAAGAGTAACGTGCCACGGTTACTAACAGTGACAAAGAATGTTCTTCAAGATTTTGGGAAGTCTGTTTTGTAACTGGGTAAGGATAAAATGATTCTGTTATAGACTAGACCAGACAACTCAAAACATTCTTGAGCAGGCAACCCAGACCATGAATTTGCAATTTGTTTTGGTAAGTACAATATCTTTATACACTGCCATGCTATACTTAGGGGCACATGAGCAACTCTCATTGCAATGTGGGTCAGCTGCCCAGCTTACAGATTGGATCAGGCTGCGTCTCAGGGCTGCTCGCTTGCTCTTTAAGCACTCACTAAATCAGTACATGCCTGAATGCTGTCAGCTTCTGCCTTGCCTTTTAGTGATTTACCCCAGAGCTAACAGGCATGCAGTACTTCTCTATGTCCTACTCTTTAGCATGGATTCAAAGCCAGGCAGTTTGTCATGGTTCCCAGCAGTTATGAGTCAAGAGGTGGGCATGCTGCTATGTCAGTCTCGCATCTTTCCCATGTGCTAGCACTGTATGTATTAAATGCATGTACTTCAGGCAAATGGTCATGTAAATATGTTCACCTGGAATTAGAGAAAGGGAGGGATTGAGTGAGGTGAAAGTAGGAGCACAGCTGTTGATGCTAGTGCAGGTAAGTAAAGGTAGTGAGGTATCCTGAGTGAGTGAGTTAGAGGCACAGGGGTCATGCAGGGTCAGTGGTGTGGAGGAATTGTGTGGGTGAGAGTGAGGTGAGGGAAAATGTTGCAGGGAACAGAGAAGGTGAAAGAGCATAAGCATAGCTGGGAGCTGTGTGCAGTGGCAGAGGTAGAGTGAGTGTGAGGTAGCTAGGAGATATGGTAGCACTTACCCTGGCAGAACAGTACAGCTCATTGGCCATCTGCCCACAGTTCTGTGTGTTCCTGCAGATGGCTGAGACCACACTGACCTGGGTGGAAACCTCAGGGCAGGCTGGCAGCACCTGGCTCTGTGGCTCCCTCTATGTGTTCTGTCGGAAGAGGAGTTTACTCCTGTGATCCACCCTGTCCATATTGCAGGGCCACCATTTACCCCTTAGCTGCCCTGTCTGCAATGTCAGGAACTGTGCAGGGCTGCTCGAGACCGACAGAACTTGTCTGGGTGTGCAGCAGTGAGTGAACTCAAGATATTCCAGCAGTGGTGAATACTTCCAGCTCCAGTAAATGGGAGAGTTGGGCTAGTATCAGATAAGAGGGTCACCATAGGGGTGTGGTGAGTAGTTAATGAAAGGAGCTTAAGACCATTGTGTGAGAAAACCCATTAGATCCATGAAACTCAATGAAAATGTCTCTGTCAACATAGAGTCCTCAATCCTTTGAGCAATGAATACACTGTAAAATAAGAACTAGGAGCAGAGAATTACAGATTTTATGCACAGTCTGTCAATAATTATTTTTGTTTTTAACATCCCTTTTCCTTTTTACTGTTTTCTCACTGACCAGTAGCTGCAACCATTAATCACATCCCTCATTATATTGCACATTGTGCAACTCAACTCAAATGCAATGCCCTAACCTTTGCAGCCACTGTTTGTAGCTAACTGTGCCTCCTCATTCACGCAGACTGAAATATTATCTCACAGGTGAATTGGTTGCCTGGATCTCTTTGTGTATCAATGTTGGTGCAGATTTTCAGTTATTCTTGATGACTATGCAAATAGAGCTACAGATTTTGATAATGGACAGCCACAATTGCAGAGGGTAGTATGTGTATGGAATGAGCTGCCAAAGGAGGCCGGGACAATTGCAGCAGTTAAAAGGCATCTGGATAGGTATATGAATAGGAAGGGTTTAGTGTTGGCATGGATGAGTTGGACCAAAGGGCCTGTTTCCATTCTGTATGAATCTATGAATCAAAAAGTGAGAATTTCCCTGAGTAAGCTAGCTAAATTGACTACTAGGTTTTAAAACAGACAGAAATTTATTGACAAAATTACACAATGAAACACAAAGAACAGAATAAGGAACCCCTACAGAACTCAGTCTATCCAAGTTCTGAATATACACAGCAGTCCCAATAAGCAATCCCTCTTGAAACACAGTTAAAAAATGGAACAGATGCTTACAGGTTGAAGCTAGAAGGATAGAAAGAGAGAAAGTTTGTTTCTACACAGCTTACTGTTGAACTCCCACCTAGTTCTGGACTGAACTGAACTGCTTAGCTAGAGAGCTGACCACTCTCATTTCATTATACAGGTCACTTCTAAAACATGACCACTTTGGCCTGAAGTCTCATCTGTTTACATATAAACAAAACGGCTTCTCAGTACACTTTAATCTTTGTACCAAACCAAACTAATCGGAACCGAGAGCTATTTATTAGCCCTCTGACAAAATCCAAGGGCATAGTATACTCAAGAAAAGAAACAGCTTTTAGAAAAAAGAAACCAGCTTTGTGACAAATCAAACACAGACTTGGGGCTCTTGATGGCATTTACCCTTCTTGGTCAAATAAGGGAGATGGAGCTGAGGGACAATTACAAAGCATGGAGTGGGCTAAGGATAAGTAATTTGAGAATTTGAGTGTTGATGATGGTTGAGTAGCAAAGCATAGAGAGTGTGAGTGACTGAACTAAAACTCAAATAAATAATAGCTAAGGGAAAGGTAATTATTTACATTGATAATCAACATGGGACAGGAGGGGAAATTGACGCTTTCTGCCTCTATCATCTTTTCAGGCAGCAAACCTCCAGCATTGCCAGTATAAAATAAATTCTCATCAACTCCCCATAATCTTTTGTAAATTACATGAGACCTATGCCTCTAATTATTGGCATCACTACTAAGTGAAATAGATCATTCCTATGCACTTTACCCTGCCCCACTCCCCCCACCCCCTCCACAACTTTGTACAGATCAATTGAATCTCTCCTCATCCTTCACTGCTCCAAAGAAAACAGATCATACTATTGAAGCTTTCCACATGGCTAAAATTATCTTTCATTGCCAATTTTACAGAGAATATTTTGGGAGGAATAGACTTAAACTATTAAACAGTTCAGCTGGCAACCGGGGCATCTGCTCTGACAATGAAGAGGTTGGAGCTAACAGGAAGCAAGAGCACTGATTGAAAGAGGAACAATGATGAGTCGGCTGCTCCTGGAATCAAAGAATGGTTACAGCGCAAAAAAAAAGCCACTTGTCCCTCATGTCCATGCTGACTCTCCACAGAATTAATTTAGAAAATAATCCAGTCCATTACTTTGACTGTATCATTGGATTTCTTTTTTCTCTTCAGACAATTATTTCTGAACTTGGACAAGTATAATATCATGTGACCTGCCCAGCAGCCAAAGTGAGCCGAGGTGAGTGAGAAATCAAAACTACGTATAAGGACCATGGATTCTAGGGAGCAATCTTGCAAAAGTTCATTCACAATTTATCTTTCTCAGAGCTTTTCAGCAATTAAACGTACATGCATAAGTTCATTTGCTGAAAGGTGTGAGGGAGGAGCGAAGGACTTCTGGGAAGGTGAGTCTAACTGTTTAAAAACCTTACTTCAGGCGTTGGGGCCTGCATTTGCCGAGAGGTGCAAGGGACGAGTGAAGGAATTCTGGGAAATCATATATTTGTGTGGTTGCGTTACCCAAAACACTCCTCGGGTAGTGTCTCCCACCCATTCTCCTCCTCTAACCAAAAAAATGGTTCTGTGCACCACATTGGTAAGGTAACGAGTTTATTTTTTATTCCTTATTTTTCAACAGTCTCTTTGGGAATTTAGATTAGTGGGAATGGAGGTTAGGGCAGTTGAATGTTCCTCCTGCCGAATGTGGGAGGTAAGGGTCACCACTAGTGTCCCTGCTGACTGCATCTGCGGGAAGTGCACCCAACTCCAGCTCCTCAAAAACCACGTTAGGGAACTGGAGCAAGATGGCACCGGGAAGCAAGAAGTTGGTTTGAAGTGTGCCTACTTCAACACCAGGAGCATCCGGAATAAGGTGGGTGAACTTGCAGCATGGGCTGGTACCTGGGACTTCGATGTTGTGGCCATTTCCGAGACATGGATAGAGCAGGGACAGGAATGGTTGTTGCAGGTTCCAGGATTTAGATGTTTCAGTAAGAACATAGAACATGGTAAAAGAGGGGGAGGTGTGGGATTGTTGGTCAAGGACAGTATTACAGTTGCAGAAAGGATGTTGGGGACTCGTCAACTGAGGTAGTATGGGCTGAGGTTAGAAACAGGAAAGGAGAGGTCACCCTTGGGCTGAGGTTAGAAACAGGAAAGGAGAGGTCACCCTGTTAGGAGTTTTCTATAGTCCTCCGAATAGTTCCAGAGATGTAGAGGAAAGGATAGCAAAGATGATTCTCGATAGGAGTGAGGGAGACAGGGTAGTTGTCATTGGGGGACTTCAACTTTCCAAATATTGACTGGGAACACTATAGTACGAGTACTATAGATGGGTCAGTTTTTGTCCAGTGTGTGCAGGAGGGCTTCCTGACACAGTATGTAGACAGGCCAACAAGGGGCGAAGCCACATTAGCTTTGGTGCTGGGTAATGAGCCCGGCCAGGTGTTAGACTTGGAAGTAGGTGAGGACTTTGGCGATAGCAATCACAATTCTGTTATGTTTACTTTAGTGATAGAAAGGGATAGGTATATACCACTAGGCTAGAGTTACAGCTGGGGGAAAGGCAATTACGATGTGATTAGGCAAAATTTAGGAAGCATAGGATGGGGAAGGAAACTGCAGGCGATGGGCACATTAGAAATGTGGAGCTTATTCAAGGAAAAGCTCCTGTGTGTCCTAGATAAGTATATACCTGTCAGGCAGGGAGGAAGCTGTAGAGCGCGGGAGCCATAGTTACGAAGGAAGTGGAAACTCTGGTCAAGAGGAAGAAGAAGACTTATGTTAGGATGAGATATGAAGGCTCAGTTAGGGTGCTTGAGGGTTACAAGGTAGCCAGGAAAGACCTAAAGAGCTCAGAAGAGCCAGGTTGAGGAGAATACTGAAATATAGGCTACTGGACTAGGTGGGATTGAGGTTCACAAGGAAGAGGTATTAGAAATCCTGCAGAGTGTGAAAATAGATATGTCCTCTGGGCCGGATGGGATTTATCCTAGCATCCTCTGGGAAGCCAGGGAAGAGATTGCCGAGCCTTTGGCATTGATCTTTAAATCATCATTGTCTACAGGAATAGTGCCAGAAGACTGGACGATAGCAAATGTAGTTCCCCTGTTTAAGAAGGGGAGTAGAGACAACCCTGGTAATTATAGACCAGTGAGCCTTACTTCAGTTGTTGGTAAAGTGTTGGAAAAGGTTTTAAGAGATAGGATTATAATCATCTAGAAAAGAATAATTTGATTAGGGATAGTCAGCACATTTTTATCTAGGGTAGGTCATGCCTCACAAACCTTATTGAGTTCTTTGACAAGGTGACCAAACAGGTATATGAGAGTAAACCGGTTGATAATGAGTGTATGTGGATTTCAGCAAGGCATTTGATAAGGTTCCCCACAGTAGGCTATTGTACAAAATGCGGAGGAATGGGATTGTGGGAGATGTAGCAGTTTGGATCAGTAATTAGCTTGCTTAAAGAAGACAGAGGATGGTGGTTGATGGGAAATGTTCATCCTGGAGTCCAGTTACTAGTGGTGTACCACAAGAGTCAGTTTTGGGTCCACTGCTGTTCGTCATTTTCATAAACGACCTGGATGAGGGCATAGAAGGGTGGGTTAGTAAATTTGCTGACGCTACTAAGGTCGGCGGAGTTGTGGATAGTGACGAAGGATGTTCTGGTTACAGAGAGACATAGATAAGCTGCAGAGCTGGGTTGAGAGGTGGTAAATAGAGTTTAATGCAGACAAGTGTGAGGTGATTCACTTTGGTCGGACTAACCAGAATGCAAAGTACTGGGCTAATGGTAAGATTCTTGGTAGTGTAGATGAGCAGAGAGATCTCGGTGTCCATGTACACAGATCCTTGAAAGTTGCCACCCAGATTGACAAGGTTGTTAAGAAGGCATACAGTGTTTTAACTTTTATTAATAGAGGATCGAGCTCTGGAACCATGAGGTTATGCTGCAGCTGTACAAAACTCTGGCATGGCTGCACTTGAAGTATTGTGTACAGTTCTGGTCACCGCATTATAAGGAGGATGTGGAAGCTTTGGAAAGGGTTCAGAGGAGATTTACTGGGATGTTGCCTGGTATGGAGGGATGGTCTTATGAGGAAAGGCTGAGGGACTTGAGGCTGTTTTCGTTAGAGAGAAGAAGGTTGAGAGGTGACTTAATAGAGACATATAAGATAATCAGAGGGTTAGATAGGGTGGACAGGGAGAGTCTTTTTCCAAGTATGGTGACGGCGAGCAAAAGGGGACATAGCTTTAAATTGAGGGGTGATAGATATAGGACAGATGTCAGAGGTATTTTCTTTACTCAGAGAGTAGTAATGGCATGGAATGCTTTGCCTGCAACAGTAGTAGATTTGCCAACTTTAAGTACATTTAAGTCATCATTGGACAAGCATGTGGACTTACATGGAATAGTGTAGGTTAGATGGGCTTCAGATTGGTATGACAGTTCGGCGCATCATCGAAGGCCAAAGGGCCTGTACTGCGCTGTAATGTTCTATGATCTATGTTCAAGTAGTTCTAACTTCAAATAGCACTGGACGTTTTATGCCTTTCATTGGACCCTAAGATATCTATTTAAGGTCAAGGATCTTGTGGTTCTATGGTAGTATGCCCCCTCCGTGAAGCCAGAAAGTCTGGGTTCAAGGTCCATCTGTTCAGAAGTGTGTCATAACATGTCCAAACCGTTTCAATAAAATGACAGTATGCTGAAGGAGGCCTGCTACCTGAAATAGGAGGCATTTAGACAATTCAGTGGTGGAAAATAGTGGAAGCCTCAAGAGCAAGCTAATCAAATGCTGACTACAAGGTGTACTAAGGAAATTACAGACTTAGCGATGGCTTGCTGACATCAGCAGGGTCAGGTTTAGTTATTAAAATTTGCAATGCTAAATAACCTACTCATATTCACAGTTTGTTGGAAATTTACTGTATCAAAGAAACATCAGCAGAGCAAAAAATGTTTTGTTTTCTCAAGTGGAAAACTTGGCACGTGTTCACATGAAGGCCATTAACAGCATACAAGCAATGTTATTACAAAATTAGCTACCCAAGGGTGTGCACTAAGGAAAAAAGCTCCAAAGGCATGGAGTCATGCAAATGTGCACGTAAAAGAGTTATGGTTAGAGAGCTTTTACTTGATATGATCAGACTAATTAATCTCAAAATTTGGAATGACAACTGCTCTGCCTGTAAGAAAAATATAAAGAGATGTGAACACAGACCAGTCCATCACACAAGCCAACCTCATTGACTCCATCTATATTTCTCACTGCCCCGGGAAGGCAGCCAACATAATCAAAGACCCCTCCCACCCCGATTAGAATCTTATCCAATGTCTTTTGTTGAGCGGAAGATACAAATGCTTAAACACACATACCAATATCTTGAAGAACAGCTTTTACCCCCTGTTATTAGACTTGTGAATGGACCTCTCAAATTTTAAATTTAATATTGATCTCACTCTTTGTGCATCTTTTTTGCAACTATAACATTGTAATACTTGTTTTGTTCTATTATCCTCATGCACTTTGTATGGAATAATCTGCCTCTACTGCATGCAAAACAAAACTTTTCACTGTTTCTAGGTACATGTGACAATAATCAAATCAAATAAATATTTGAAAAGTAATGCACCAACCTATACCATCTTTGTATATTAGGTATTCAAACAAAATTAAGTTAAAAATATATTTAAAAAATGGATTTACTTATGTTATCCAACAAAAAGCAAAATTCAGCATTTCAGTCAAAGCAGGTAACAAAACCAAATTCTGCACTTATTCATTCGTATAAAATGACTTCAACTCTTAGAACAAAGTAGGAAGGCAACATGTTACAGAATCAACAAATTATGGAGTCATAAAGATGTACAGCAAAGAAACAGACCCTTCGGTCCCACCCGTCCATGCCAACTAGACATCCTATCCATGCCCCCCATAATTTTGTAAACCTCTATAAGGTCACCCCTCAGCGTCTGACGCTCCAAGGGAAAAAGCCCCAGTCTGTTCAGCCTCTCCCTATAGCTCAAATCCGTCGACCCTTGCAACACCGTTGTAAATCTTTTCTGAACCGTTTCAAGTTTCACAACATCTTTCTGATAGGAATTGTTTTACAGTAAATTTATCAACACTACAAAGATTTAAATATAATTGTCCATTACAGCATTTTTGAAAATACAGGAAATTCTTTCTTAAACCCAGGTTTCCAATGAAGTTGGCTGCAACCACATTTCCTGTTTTAACGGAACAAGAAGTACATTCAACACAAAAAACCTTTTGTGGAATATTTTTGTAATAAATCTGCAGGAAACAGATTTTCAAAGCACAATTAAATCTGGTTTTCTTCTCCTTTTAGAGAGTATAATGATATCCCATATTGCTCTTATCATTCCAATTGTAAAACAGGGTACCAAGTTCAGCAGTATTCAGGGTTCTGTTTGGGAGTCTGATGTATGCTGTGATATTATGACAACTCATTAGTGAGATTTGCTCATTATAAAAATAAACAGTGAAGAGTTTAACACAACACTGTAGGTCAATCAGGAGTATGACTTTGGACAGGAACTGAAGCTCCTGAATTGCAAACAATAAAATAATAACATTTTTTTCTGGTACTTAAACTTTGATTTGAACTAACATATCCAGCTGTGAAAATTTGAAGTTGCTGGCTTCTTATAATTTCAAAATTACTAACCATATTTAAGAAAAACCGTCATCTTTCTATAATAATTTTGAGAATTGTAAGCAATAGTCATCTTTTTAAAGTATTTTTCCAACTTCTTCATCCAAATTATTTGTTCCAAGCAAGAATTATTTTATAAACAAAATAAGTGCAATTATGTATTTTGTATGTAAGATCTTGGTCCTTTCACTTGACTAGGAGAAATCAGTGTTAAAAGGCTTCCATTATGAAACTGCTGAAGTAATTCTGAAGTCAATGTGTTGAACGTCTACCACTATAGTGTGTGTGTTTCAATTCAGTTAAAAATGTAAGAATGTAAGCTTTGCTCCCTTTTAGAATATCTTCATTAAAACCAAACTGCTTCATGGATTACCTTTATGTAAGGAAAACAATGTTCCATTAGTTAGTATTAATCTATATATGACTCCAGCCTCACTCCAATGAGGCGCTCTCTGAATTTGTCTACCAAACCACACTATTGTATTAAACTGCAATAAAAGGACCATCAGCAAATCAGTATCAACTATAAATACTGGCTTTGCCAATAATGGTCAGAGGTGGATAACGTTTTTATGTTTTGCTTTTCATTTCAGTTGCTGAACCTTTCCTCTTCCCCATTTTCCTTTTTAAGTACAGGATTCCTTAAGCAGATTTATATTGAAACTGACCATGGTAGAATAACTGGTATCAAGTTAGGACCAGAGTTTGCAGCAGTGATTCTGGTTAAGTTATTTCACTCAGGCAGCATTTTACATCTCCTTAGTGTTAGTCTGGATAGTCTGGAGGAGTCATAAACAAAGTTTTGAGGGGATATCCCTTGTCTCCAGCACCAATCCTTAATTCAATGATGGGCAGGGGTTCCCTGGATATTACCAGACTTGTATTTGGTTGGTGTGCTCACCGATGATTTGCGCACTATGGGAATGGAACCGTTTCTAATTGGCAAACACAATTGGTTGTTGGTTTACACACTCCTGGTCACGATATGGGTGCCATTGCTAACACCTGCAACCTGTGAAAAACGTACAACTATCAGCAACAAATCCAACTCTCCTGGCCACCTGACTCCCTCATCGTGGGGGAAGTGCACAGACTGGAACCCTTTAGTGAAAAGATGAGCAGTCATCTCCACCTGTGAAAATCCACAGAGATTCCTATTGTCTCACTGAAACATCCCCACAGGTAAACATTACCTTCCAGAAAACTGGCGTGGAATTTACCTCCAATCTTTAATGAAATGATTGCCCATCAGATGTAGAAAGCAATGTCCCAAGACACCCTGACGCATCTTTGGCACAGTCACCCTGTCAGCAATAGACAGCCACTGTGATGTCTACAGATTGACTGCAGTTGCTAGCTTATGTTCATCAGCAGCATGGTCTCTGTTGCACTAGATGCTGTGCCTCTATAGACCGGATGACTGCAAGTGGCTCCTGACCAGCAGCAAGGTGACCAGAAGAATGATCAGTGCCATGATGCTATCAGTTTAAGCAGATCTTCGAAGGCAGTAATTTGACGTACACAGTTGTAATTCTTCTTGTGGTTTGCTGGACAGGCCTGCTCAGTCCAGCTAGTGTACTGCATCCCCTGGAAATCTCCACCTTGTGTGACATCAGAGGGCATTCCTTGCAACAAAACTTTCAGGAGCATGAATACTGGGCACACTGGCTGGAATGCACAACACAATTCAGTGAACATTTCTACCCGCAATAGTTCGCTGCCCTTCGGGAGGTTTTAGCAGAACCATTTTAATCTTGGAATACTGACATACTTGCTTGCATTATGCCTCCCCCTACCCACCTTTCTTTACTCTACCTCTCCCCTACCTTTGCTTTTTTATGGCAGGAGCTTTCGACCATTTTCAGAGCTTGCAATCCTGGTTTGGCTTGACCTGTGCCAATGGATCACATTTTCTCCTTTCTGCTGAAAAGAAGGTTGGTGAACAATGGTAGAAACTTAAAACAATTCTGAGACCCTTAACAAAGGTATGTACAGTGAAGAAGAAGGATTCTATGAAAAAGATTAACCAATCATGGTTAACCAAGGAAGTTAAGGTTATTATCAAATTGAAAGAAAAAACATACAGTGTGTCATACAGTCAGTAAAAGGATTGGAAATATAAGGATAGTAAGGTAAGAGCTACTTTAAAGGTATAAGAAGGAAGAAAGAGGTCAAAGTGAACACAGGCCCCTTAGAGATTGAGGCAGATGAAATAATAGGGAACCAAGAAATGGGTGAAGAATTGATACTTTGCATAAATATTCATGAGTAAGAGCACAAATAGTGTTTCAAAAATATTAATAATCAAAGGGAAAAGATGAAGAGGAAATATATGCAATAACTATCACAGGAGAAAACGTACCTTGGGAAATAATTGGACCAAAGGGTGTTAAGTCCCCTGGACCTGATAGGTTGCATTCTAGAATCTAAAGGGAAGTAGCTGGAGATAGTGGATGCCCTAAAAGTATTCTTTAGATTATAGAAAAGTGACAAGGGATTGGAAAATTGCCAATGTACCACCTTTATTTAAAAAGAGAAGGAGATAAAAATGGATTAGTTTAACCCATGTTAAAGGAAAATGTTAAAGTTTATTGTAAAGGATGTAATAGCAGAGCATTTAGAAATACAGAAGACAATCAAGCAGAGTCAGCCTGAATTCATGAAAGGGGAAAACATGCCTGATAACTCTATTACAACCTTTTAGCCAATAAAATACTTTTTGAAATGTAGCCACTGTTGTAATGTAGGAGGCAAGCAGCCAAAGTATGGACAGGAAATTCTCACAAGGAGCAAGATGATGATAACTAAAAAACCTTTTCTCATGATTTTAGTGGATGATAATTAAAGGGCAGGACGCTCAGGCTAATTCCCCACCCTTCTTTGGAATAGTACCATGGGATTTCTCATGTGCATCAAAGCAAGCAGCGTGGTGACAAGAAAAGAAAGTATTAACACACTAAGTACTTGCTCACTGAATTTTATGATTGCAATATCTTTAATAATTTGTTTTTCATGAGCTAAAGATGATTTCATAAAGGACAAAAAATAGCCTTTCCAGACGTTACACCGTTAAGATAAAAGATTGACTGTGGAATAACCAGTTTGGGAAAAAAAAACATAAACAAACTCAGGAATAGCAGCTATTTCTCTGCAGCATAACAGAGAAAAGGGGGAAAAGAAACATGTGTAAGCAAGAGCAGGACTTAAAATGTCAATGCCTGTTCAAATGCAACTTAAAAGCTTTTCATCGAGAACGCAAGGATGTAATAAACTTTACCACTGCTGAGGAAACAGGATAACAGCTAAACAGTTGAGACACAGATTTCAATCTTACAACTTAAACACTTGAAGAACCTTAAGCTGCAATTGTCTTTACCTTCTTGTATGAACCAGACTCCCTTCCATAGATTCATAGGTTTATACAGCGCAGAAAAGGCCCTCAGGCTCATTGAGTCTGCACCTTTAAAAATGCTCTAATCCCAATTTCCTGCATTTGCCCTGAATCCTTGAATGTTATGACATTTGAAATGCTCATCCAAATATTTTTTAAAGGTTGCAAGGTTTCTGGCCACCACTACCTTCCCAGGCTCTCCATTTCAGATTCCCACCACAATCTGAGAGAAAAGTTTTTTTTCCTAAATCCCCTCTGACTTTCCTGCCCCTTACCCTAAAACTATGCCCTCTCATGATTGACTCCACAACCAAGGGGAATAGCTGCTCTCTATTCACCCTGTCCATATCCCTCATAATCGTATACACCTCAATCATGTACTACAAGAGCCAATAAATTCAGTTCCCTTTTACAATATTAATTTTGAGTCAGGCAGGTCCTTGTTTATTTCTGCCTTTGTAATCTTGGTTCCCAGACAGGTGATCACAGCAGCAATTTTAAGTCTGTATTTCTCCTTTTTAAAATATATCTTCTACCAACCTCCCCCCCGCCCCCACCTTCTCTGCAAAACTGTGTTTGTGTGTGGTTAATGTCACTGTTTCTTATGATTCTAGGGTTTAATTAGTAATAAAACTCCACTCTCACTCAATGAAACATTTGTAATTGGTTCTCCTTTTTTATTGGTTAACTAAGTTTAGTTGAAGAGAAAGTGAGGTCTGCAGATGCTGGAGATCAGAGCTGAAAATGTGTTGCTGGAAAAGCGCAGCAGGTCAGGCAGCATCCAGGGAACAGGAGAATCGACGTTTCGGGCATAAGCCCTTCTTCAGGAATGCGGAGATGAGTTCGGTGGGGCAGGAGCAAGCGGAGACAATGGGTCGGCCGGGGCAGTCAGGTTTGTGGATTTTGGGACAATGGGTCGGCTGGGGCAGTCAGGTTTGTGGATTCCTGAAGAAGGGCTTATGCCCAAAACGTTCCCTGGATGCTGCAAGCAACACATTTTCAGCTAAGATTAGTTGAAGTGTGATAACTCTATGCTAAAACAAATAAAGATAATGTTGCAAACAATCGGGGGGGGGGGGGTGCTAAAAGTATCGCCCTACTTCAGTTGTGTTAACAGACATGAGATGTAATATTATGGTGACAAATAAGAATCTGAGGTGGTTCATAGATGCTGAAAGGATAGCTCAGATCTTCTGGGCAATGGTGATTCTGTTGTGAATAATCAGATTATCAGTATTGAAGTTGTGTAGCTGGGTACTCGAGCAGTTGGGCAGTCAGTGGACAGGGGAGGTGGGTGGGAGAATGTTCAGTAGTCTAGTTAGAGGGCTGGATGTTTGGAGATAGTGGATAGTAGTTGGGATAGTAGATAGTCAGGAGCTGAGCAATTAGGTTAGGCCAGGATGCAGTTGATGTGGCAGTATTGTCACTGGGATAATAATCAGAGACCCAGCCAAATTTTCAGCTGACATGGTTCGAATGCAACCATGGCAGGTGATGATATTTGAATGCAATTAACCAATCTGTAAAAATAAGCGAGTCCAGCGGTGACCATAAAACCAATACCATGTGTTTGACAATGCCTTCTGACATGGCCTTGCAAGCCACTGAAATGCATCCAATTGCTACAACATCTGATAGAAGGAACACAACTAGATGAACAACCCAGCATTGGAAACAACAGTGTACACAGCCTTGTCATTTCTGCAAAGTCCTCATTGCCAACATTGAGGGCCTTATTTAAAAACTGACAGCATTGGCTTACAGGCAAGTTGAGCAATAGCAAAATATAGTCATAAACATGGAATCATATGTTACAGATAATGTCTCAGATACAAGATTAGAGTGGTGCTGGAAAAGCACAGCAAGTCAGGCAGCATTCAAGGAGCAGAAAAATCGACGTTTCGGGCAGGAGCCCTTCATCAGGAATCTGATGAATGGTTTCTGCCTGAAACGTTGATTCTCCTTACCAGCACCACTCTAATCTTGACTCTGATCTCCACTTTCACCTAATGTCTCAGATACTACCATCAAATCCCTGGTATAGCCTGTTTTACTGGCAGGACAGGCACACCATAGTGGGAAGCACAGTGGTATGTAATCGAGAAGGTCCTGTCACAGAAGTCTCAATATTGATTCTGGACTCTACTAAATCGCATGTCAGGTCAAACATGGGCTAGGAAACCTCCTACTAATTAGCATGTACCATTCCTCACTTGGTTAATGAATCAGTACTCCTCTATGTTGAGCACCAATTAGAAACGTCACTGAGGATGCCAAGAGCACATTGTGTACTCTGAGTGGTAGTGTACCTGTCTCTGAGCCATGAGGCCTGCATTCAAGTCCCACCTGCTCCTGATGTTTGTAATGATATCACTGAACAGGTTGATTCAAAACAGTTATGGATAATATATAAAATGTTTCTTCTCTGAATGGGAGATTACAATGTCTATCGTTAAGAATGGCTCAGAAACACCACTACCAACCAAGCTACCAATCAAGCCAGCCAAATCTTTAGAAACATATCTGCTCAATGGGACTGCACCAGGTGGTGAGAGAACCAAGAAGAGAAAAATCTACTTGACCTGCTCCACACCAGTCTAGCGAGAAGTAGATACATTGGAGCATGACAGTATCTATAAGAGTCCTTGTGGGAAAGCAATCCCATTTTCTCTTTGAAAATAGTGTCCATTATGTTGTTTCCACCCCACCCCCCCACCCCACCACCCCACCACCCACCATGTTGAATGGGACAGATTTTGGACACATCTAGCAGCTTAATACTGGGCATCCATGAGGTACTGTGTGCTGTCAGTAGCTGCAGAATTGTAATCAACCAAACTGTTTCTGTGATACTTAATGTGCAAATTTGGCTACACAATGATCAGTGTTGTGCAAAAGTAATTGACTCCTTGTAAAATACACAGAAGGATGTAATTAGAAGTGTTGTAGATGTAGGATTGCTCGCTGAGCTGGAAGGTTCTTTTCTCAAATCTTCTCAAAACTTGCTAACATTAGAAGTGTCTAGTTTTATTTCCCAAGGTGAAGCTATTTTCTCAATGTTTTTATTTATTCACAGGATGCAAATGTCACTGGCTAGGCCAGCATTTGTTGCCTATTCCTAATCGCCCAGAGGTTAGTTAAGGGTCAACTACATTGCAATGGGTCTGAAGTCACATGTAGACCAGACCAGGTAAGTGTGACATTTTCCTTCCCTAAGTTACATTAGTTAACCAGATGGGTTTTTCCCTACAATGGTTTCATGACCATCATTAGATCTGTAATTCCAGATTTTTATTTCAACTCAAATTCTACCATCTGCTATAGTAGGATTTGAATCAGGTTCCTACAACATTACCTGGGTCTTTGGATTACTAGTCTAGTCATAATTTGGAGACGCCGGTGTTGGACTGAGGTGTACAAAGTTAAGAATCACACAACACCAGGTTATAGTCCAACAGGTTTAATTGGAAGCACACTAGCTTTCGGAGCGACACTCCTTCATCAGGTGATTGTCTAGCCATAGTATCCTTAGGCCATTGCCTCCTCCTCTACTATTGAATGAACTATTCCTTTAATGAAAGACTTTAAATGGAGTGCAAACCCAAAACAATTACAGCATTATGTGAAAGATAGTCTGCCAAAATAAAAACTGTGAAAGCATTTTCAAGATTTGACTTTGGAATTAGGAGCTCAGTTGGAACAAGTCAAGGCCCTCCCATTGGGTAGAACAACAGAGGGGAGGAGCAGAAGGAGAGTGTTTTGATTGGTTGTATGGAATGTTCCAGATTGTGAAGAATGTGTAGAGTTCCACAGCCACAATCACTCTCACAGAGAAGGTCATTGTGCAGGTTTTGGTTAATGTTATGTTAAAGCTGTCAGAGGGTAGGGTAATTCAAATAAAATTTACAAAGCAGATGACCACACATTTTTGGTATAAGGTATTCCAAATCCCTTGGAGAAAATAGGGAGTTTGGCTTTGGGAGCAGCTAAATAGTTTGCAAAGTGAGCATGAATAGTGATTGAAGACAAAGGGTGATGCTGGCGTTGTAGCACTGTGGGTGGGGGATTTGGAGGGGCTTGTACTAACATGCCTAAAGCTCAAAGGTAGGATTGCTAAAAATAGATACAAATTTACAATGATAACTAAATGGGGCAGTAAGAGAGATTTGGGGTTTAGGTATTTCGTGAGAATGGAGTAAGCAATAAAAAGAGCGTAGATCACAGCTGGAACTAACTTTAATAAGGCATGGTGCAGAGAGAGGGATGAGATTTGGTCTGAGCTAACTGGTCTCAGTTGGTGATGGAGTGAGCAGACCATAACTGACTATTGTGATGGAAATGGTCCTGGACCATGCTGGAATTGTAAGAGAGGCAGCACATGGGAACTGGCAACCTGAGCTAGCAGTATGAAGATGCAGCCAATTTGAAGTCTGAACCCTGAAGCTCAGGGACAATATGAATGGGCTAGTCTCCTTTGGATTTCAATCAGTTTAATGTCATGAAAAATGGTGAACAGCCAATGCAAGGTTGGTTGGAATCATGGGGAGGGGGATGGTGTTTGAAATGAGGCATCCAATATGACAACAGCCCAGTTTTTATCTGTCTAGCTTAGGACAATCATGTTCATCATTGCTATATAACTATCATTGGAAATGTGCATTTCTCAGTCCTTTGCAGCTGTATTGGCAACAAAATATAAAATCCAGAAGGTGTACACAAACAGTTCTACTCAAAACAAAGTTGATTGACATTCTTTGCACATCATTAATTTCTAATTTACTGTCTGAAATAGTAAAGCACATTGACAACCCCCAGTGTTAAATCTTGACAAGACTGGGGGAGGCTACATCATCAGCAGAAACAAATTCTTGAGAGATCCATAAACCTCCCGATGTTAATAACTTGCTAATATTTATTGTCAGAGCTGATATGAGTTATAGAACATGCTGACAACTTATCAGATATGGACCCAATGTAGTGATTACAATGAGTTCAGCCAGGTGGACCTCAGAGAATATGAGCTCCCTGATTAGGGTTGTTCATCTGAGAGAAAGTGAGGACTGCAGATGCTGGAGATCAGAGCTGAAAAATGTGTTGCTGGAAAAGCGCAGCAGGTCAGGCAGCATTGAGTCTGAGGGTTGAGACTGAGATAAGGTGGGGGGAGGGGAAATGAGGAAGCTGGAGAAATCTGCACCATCTGCACCAACCAACCCAACCGCCCCATGGCTGAACACTTTAACTCCCCCTCCAACTCTGCCAAGGACATGCAGGTCCTTGGCCTCCTCCATCGCCAGACCATGGCAACACGACGCCTGGAGGGAAAGCACCTCATCTTCCGCCTAGGAACCCTCCAACCACAAGGGATGAATGCAGATTTCTCCAGCTTCCTCATTTCCCCTCCCCCCACCTTATCACCGAAACGTCGATTCTCCTGCTCCTTGGATGCTGCCTGACCTGCTGCGCTTTTCCAGCAACACATTTTTCAGTTGCTAATCTGGTCCCATCACTGAACCTGGCTGACAGAAAAACAGGAGTGTCAGACAACCTGTTCAGTCTGAGAACTAGCTCTGAAGGAGACAGATCAGTGTCAAGGACATTCCATGTGTAAATAAAGGGTGACCTGGGGATGGGATATTGGCCTCTGTGGAGTTATATCACCCATGAAACAAGCTTTCTGAAGGGGAAAGATGGAATGTAAAAACCAATATTGGCTTTGACATTCCTTATGAAATTAGTGTTCCTATTAAGAGTATGAGCTTCAAAAGACACATTGTTTAAAGTCACAATGTGCCATTTGAACATAAGAATGTAAGAAGTTTGAGTAGGAGTAGGCAATTCAGCTGCTTGAACTTGCTTTGCTTTTCAATACAACCATGACTGATCTCTTCTCAGTTTCAACTCCACATTTTTGCCCTCTTCCTGTAATCCTTTAACCCATTTGTATTTAAAAATCTGTCTGTCTCCTCCTTATATGTATTCAGTGTCCTGGTATCCATCACACTGTGAGGTAATGGATTCTGCAGACTCAGGAAATTTTGAGAGAAACAATTTCTCCTCATCTATGATTTAAATCTGCCACTTCTTATCCTAAAATTATGACCTCTTGTTCTAGGCTTCCCCATAAGGGAAACGTCCACTCTATGTCTACGTTATCCATCTCCTTCAGGACCTTTCATGCCTCAAGTAGATGTCATTCTTCTAAATTGCTCAATCTCCTCTTAAGACAAACATTTCACCTCTGGAGTTAATCTGGTTAACCTTCTCTGACCTGCCTCCAGCGCATTTACATTCTTTTTGATTTGGATGGCCAAATACTTAGTTTATGCAATTATTATTTGACAGGTTTTGAATAACAAATCGCCTCTTCAGGAACACCTGGAAGGCACCAATGCTTTGGACTTGTTTTTTTAAAGCCTGTAATTGTATAAATGCAGATAAAACAAGAGAACATATTCATTAAACTTAATCTTTGCACATAATAAATTTCTCCAAAATGGAACTAATTAAAATGTTCTTGTTAAGATCAGAGATCATGTTGCTGATGGACAAATCAGATTCTAGATTGAAATTTGGCGTGATAAATCATATTTTGTTTTTTTTTAAACACAGTGGACTTTCACTGAATCAAAGCATGTGGGTTTCAGATTTAATTTTGACAATACATGATCCAAGGGCTCTCCGTATATCACCATTTGAAAGATTTTAAAATACACAGCAAAACAAATTCCATTTATACTCCATTTATCACCTTACATTTACTCAACGTGTGGAGAAATTCCTTCCCGATCAAACTTGTAGGTTTAAAGCAACTGTTTTTTTCTCTGTTCCAGTCCTGTGAGCTGTTAGACCTTTATTCTTGTCCTCTGACATGACTGAAAGCTTAAACTTCCTCAGTCTTTTAATAATTTGCACCATTTTAACCAAACATGTTTGGCTTAGAAACTTCACAAACTTCATTCTTTCACTGAGACAATGTATTTTGAGAAACATTCAGAACAATTTCCTTTTCTAGGAAAGACTATGCTTACATCTGACCATCAGTTCATTCTTAAATGTTTGAACTAAACTTAAACACAACTTGTTCATACTATCTACTATTAAGCGAATGGCTTAATGTTTTCTCTCTCCAGTCATAAACCCCTCAGTATATTAACATTCCAGGGACATGTATTGGTTTAAAATCTTGGGGATCATCCCAAGTACTGAATGATGTGGCATTCTTGAGAAAGCTGGGAAAATTGCATGAAATTGGCTGTGCGGAGTTTCCTGTCATTGAGAGAAAAAGTTCCATTTTCCAACCACATATTGAATGGTGAAATGAGATTCTCAACAGTCAATAGCGAGAATTTGTTTATATGCATTCTTGTTGTTACATCATCTCACCGATATGCAGTTTCATATTCTCCATACGCTGGATAGAAATGCAGACAATATTCCCAACATGAAAGTCAAAGCAATTACCAAGTAAGTCCAGGGCACCAATTTTTGTTCCACACCTCCAGGAGTTGGCAACATCTCAGAGCTTGATCCTTGGGTAGCAACAGCATGTCCCTCTCTGTCCCCATTGGCAAAGTGCTGTCTCACCTACCCTGTGTCCAACATGTCCAGGGCAATTAAATCAGCTGTGCCTGGCGGTTCTGGATTGACAGTGTTTGAATATGTGCAAGATTGGGCTTTAAAGTAGGTGCCAATGCCAGGGATCCTGTGAGTTCCTGGCAGGGGCCATTATTTCTGCCTGTGATGAGTGGTAGAAAGCGATGAGTGGGACACAATAGGGGTGTGATGCATATATAATGAGATGTGTTTTTATTTTTTCATTTATTTATTCCCTTATAGGAGTTAGGAATTGCTGCTGGCCAACAATTATTGTCCACCTCACGTTGCCCTTGAGGAGGTGGGCTGCCTCCTTGAGCCATTGGAGTCCATATGCTGTATGTTGACCCACAAAGCCCTTAGGGAGAGATTTCCAGGATCTTGACCCAGCGACAGTGAGGGAACATGGTGCTCCCATGTATCTGCCACCCTTGTCCTTCAAGATTGAAATTGTCATTGATTTGGAAGGTGTTATTGAAGGATGTTTGGTAAATTTGTGCAGTGCATCTTGTAGATAGTAAAAGCTGCTGCTATTGAGTGTCAGTGTAGGAGAAGGGGATACTTGTGGATGTGGTGCCAATCAAACAGGCTGCTTTGACCAAGATGGTGTCAAGCTTCTTCAATGTTTAAGCTGCACTTATCCAAGCAAGTGCACTTATCCACTCTTGATGCCACCTTCCATCACTTTGCTAATGACCAAGAGTAGACTGATGGGGCTGTAATTGGCCAGGCTGGTTTTGTCCTGCTTTTTGTGTACAGGACATACCATGGCAATTTTCCACATTGTCAGGTAGATGCCAGTGTTGTAACTGTATTGAAAGAGCTTGGTTAGGGGATGGGCAGGTTCTGGAGTACACGTCTTCAATATATTGCTGAAATGTTGTCAGGATCCATAGCCTTTGCAATATCTATTGCTTCCATTTGTTTCTTGATATCATATGGAGTGAATCAAACTAGCTGACGACCAGTATTTGTAATGCTGGGGACCATTGGAGGAGGCTGAGATTCATCATCCATTTGATTGAAGATTGTTACAAATTCTTCAACCTTAACGTATGGCCACTTCCACCTTTGTAGAGCCTCCTCCACCAGTAAATTGTTTAATTATCCACCATTCAACACTGGATGCCATAGGACAGCAGAAATTGGATCTGACCTGTTGGTTGTGGGATCACTTAGCTCTGTCTATCATTTTGCGACTTATGCTGTTTGGCACACAATCTTAATTGGTAGCTTCACCAGGCTGACACCTCACTTTTAAGTATGTCTGGTGCTGTTCCTGACTTACCCTCCTGCAGTCTCCTTTGAACCAGGTTTGATTTCCTGGCTTGATTGGGGGACAAGAAGTTGCAGATTGTGCTGGAGTACAATTCTGCTGCTGTTGATGGTCCACACCGCCTCACGGATGCCCAGTCATGAGTTGCTATATGTTCGAAGTCTGAACATTTTGCATAGTGATAGTGCCACACAACACAATGGAGGGTATTCTCAATGTGAAGTCAGGGCTTTGTCTCCACAAGGACTGTGCAGTGGTTGCTCTTATTGATACTGTCATGGACAGATTCATCTGCAGCTGATTCCCTCACTACCTGCTGCAGACCCAGTCTAGCAGCCATGCCCTTTAGGACCCAACGGGCTCAATCAGTAATGTTGCCACATTGAAGTCCCCCACCCAGAGTACATTTTGTGCCCTTCCCACCCTCAGTACTTCCTCCAAGTGTAGTTCAACATCAGCTGAGGGAGGACAGTACTTGGTAATCATCAGAAGGTTTCCTTAACCATATTTAACCTAAAGCCATGAGATGTCATGGGGTCTAGAGTCAATTTGAGGACTCCTACAGAAAATCCATTCCAAATGTACAACACTGTGTTACCACCTCTGCTGGGTCTGTCCTGCTGATGGACAGAACATATACAGGGATGGTAATGGTGATGTCTGGACATTGTCTGTAAGGTATAATTCCATAAGTGTGACTATGTCAGTTTGACTAGTCTCTGAGATGGATCTCCCAATTTTGGCATTAGCCCAAGATGTTCGTGAGGAGGACTTTGCAAGGTTGATGGGGCTGTTTCTGCCATTATCTTTTCTGATACCTAGGTCAATGCCAGGTTGACCGTCCAGTTTCTTTGCTTTGTAGAGACTTTGTGTCGATTGATACAACTGAGAAGCTTGCACAGCCACTTCTGAGGGGAATTAAAAGTTAACCCAATGACTGTGGGTCTGGAGTCACATGTAAGCCAGACCAGGTGAGGATGGCATGAGAGGAAACCAACATGTCAAAGAACTAACTGTTCAATCTGATTTACTTTTAAGTGATTAACAGTCAGTAATGTATTAATCATCCATTTGCACAATCTTGTAAAGATGTGAAATCTGTTCTCTGTTTCCAATGTTTCAATGAAGGGCATTAGTGGGACTGATGGGAATCATTTCATGGTCATCAGTAGATTCTTGATTCCAGATTTTTTTAAATAATTGAATTCAAACACCACCATCTGCCATAGTGGGGTTCAAATCCAATTCCATGGGATATTAGCTACATTTCTGGATTAAAAATGTAGTGATAATACCTTTAGGCTCTCACCTCCCCATGAGTTCAAAAAATTTGTGTGAGCGACCTGTTGGGGTCTCAGAGAAAATCACTTAGATTATTTCTGATAAGGTTCAACGCAGAGTCCCTGAAAGACTGAGCAAGTTAACTTTAAAACTCCTTCACAAAAGTAAAGCAACACCATATGAGTAGTTTAATATTCAACTAAAAGATATTTATGTAACTCATGAATCTTTATTTACAAAATATTGAGTTTATTTACATTTAGTACACACACTAAAATGACAAGAATTTTGCATATATCTGACTTAACAAGCATAGTTACATTTACCTCCCTTGTTGCGAGATCCAAAAACAATTAGAACAGAATATCAAATCAACATGTCAATCTGATTTAGAGTCAAAGAGATGTACAGCACACAAAAAGGCTCCTCAGACCAAATCGTCCATGCTGACCCATCCAAGATAAATCTAGTCCCATTTGCCAGTATTTGGCCCATATCCCTCTAAATGTGTTTATGTCACTAACAGCAAGTCATGTGTTAACATAATCATCCATTTCCAACTTTGTAAAGAAGGGAAATCTTTCCTTTGTTTCAGGTTTCCAACATTCACATCTTTCCCTTTTTATAAAGTGAAAAGTAGAGTCCAGGGCACAAACCTTTCACAATAATTCTGTAATCATTAATCAGTAGGATGTGATTTCTCAAAGTACACAGGACCAAGAATTTCCTTCTTCTCGGACACAACACTGTGATGTCACGCACTGATCCATAAACTGTCACAGTTGTAAAATAGTGAAACGTCTTCAGAGGACACCAGCCAGAATTGAGGGTCAAATTCTCTAGTTTCTAGCACTTTGCTGTTTTAAAGGTCCAACGATTACTGGTGTTAGCAGAAAACTAAGCAAAAAGCATAGAACAGTGACAGTGGTAAATCAGAATTACTATGCTGAACAATTGCATTGTAAGCATAATCATTGGAAAGTGACAGTGCTTTAAATAATGCTAGTAAACAGCCTTCTATTGTTCACATAATCTAATTTCAAATTATAATGTTATAAAAATATTTTTAAATGAGCCTATGATATCAGTGCAGTTGTCAAAGGTAGAAGTAGGAATTATTCACCTCAGCCAAATGCTAAGCAGCAATTCCTTATTCATGTAGTATCTGATAAAAGAAAGAAAAAGAAAATGATGAAACCAGTAAAAGAAAACCTTCAAAACTAAACTAATGTTTGAAATCACACCTACCATTGGCATTTCAGATTCTCTTCTCACTGCTGAAACAAAATTAAAAAGCAAAGTCATTTTTTTATTTCTGTAATACTAATTATAATAAGAATTGTGTGGAAATTTCCACTTGATTCATGATATTATTGACAGTTATAATCGATGCACATAGCTTCCACAATGAACATGTAATCCTAATACATTGTTCAAAATTAAAAAAAGGTAAGACAAAGTATTTAAAACAAGTATTTTCACCCATCTGCCACATATATTTTTAGTTCTGGAACTTGACCTAGCTGTGTATGATATGGTAGCGGCTATAATAAATTATTCACTCAAATTGCTGAAATAGTAACCCTGAGGACATGAGTTCAATTCCCAATTTAATAGCGTGAGATTGAATTCAACATTAAAAATGGTTGGTATCAGTAAGGGTTTTGGTTAATTTTAGGCCATTGCTCAGGAACCTAATCAGTTCAGCAATCCTCTTTTAGGAAGGTCAACCTACAGTCCGTAACTTACCTGCCCAACATGTGGCTGATTCTCAACTGAACTCTGAATTAGTCCAGTAGGCCAGTCAGTCATGTCAGAATGCAAAGAGGGCCCATCAACATCTTCCCAGGGCAGCCAAGAGTGGATAATAAATGTCAATTTAGCCAGTGGCAACCAGAGCAAGAGAATGAATTACTTTAATGCTCCAGATTTTATATAAATAATGTTTCCATCCTTCCTGATCTGCTTTCCCCTGAACAAAACATTCAAGTTAAGAGAATGTAGTGTGGATTGTCACTGCTGACTTTCAGGCTTATTTGGCTGCATATGTTTTCAGAGGAGTTCTATCTGATTTACCTGGAGCTTTCCTGTACTTTCTAGGTGGGACAGGGTGGCAAGTGAAGATTGATTCATACAGGCACATTAGCAAACAATTTTCACCGAGCAACTTTAATCATCTACAATGTAAGTAATAAAAGCAAAATACTGTATCAAGATGCTGTAAATCTGAAATAAAAAACAAACAGAAAGTATTGCAGAAACTCAGTGGGTCTCGCAGCATCTCTGGAGACAGGTGCTCATATTCTCCCATCATTCCATGCTAATATTTCTGTCCTGTCTTTGTTACAATGTTCCAAAGGAGGTGGGGGAATATCCCTCATTTTCCACCGAGGTACTTTTCAGCTTCTTCGACTCAATATTGATATCCTCTGTCCTCCATTTTGATTATAGTCCCTCCACTTTCCTCTAGGCACACCTTACTTGCTTCTTACTGACTTATCTTTCAACACAGCAGACCTATTTTCTCCATTTATTCCCATTTTACATCTCTATCTCTTCTTTACGACTATTAGAGGTTGCTTTGTCTTTTGCTCTGGACAAGCTGACCATGTGTTCCATTAGCTCCTTCTTCCCCTCTGTCAGCAGCATAACAACTATCATTTTCCAGCTAGTTTTTGTTCTGAATAAGTCATTTTGGATTTAAAATGTTAACTCTGCTTCTCTCTCCACAAATTGTCTCAGATCTTCTGGCTTTCTCTGAACTTCTGTTTTTACTACAATGCAACCACATTTGAAGTTTGTGACAAAATTGGTAAAATTCACAGCTTCAGTCTTCTATCTGTTTCACATGTGCAAATGTCATGTTATTGTTGTCATACCTGAATGACCATTAAGCGTATAAGTCCTGTTAAGATTTGCTTTCCCAAAATGCAGCACCTCGCATTTATCTGAATTAAACACCATCTGCCACCTCTCAGCTCATTGGCCCATCTGGTCCAGATCCTGTTGTAACCTGAGGTAACCCTCTTCGCTGTCCACTACACCTCCAATTTTGGTGTCATCTGCAAACTTACTAACTGCACCTCTTATGCACACATCCAAATCATTCATGTAAATGACAAAA